>NC_142686.1:67883333-68186363 GCF_056320005.1 Nelumbo lutea
GGAGAAACCTCATTCGACTTATCCTATGGAATAGAAGCAGTAGTCCCAGCATAGATCAGCCAGTCGACACTCTAAGTTGAAGCATACGATGAAGGCCTCAGAGCAAACTTAGACCTGCTGGAAGAAGCCCAAGAGCAAGCACAAATAATGGTAGCCGCTTACCAACAACGAGTGGCCCGCTACTACAACTCCAGGGTAAAAGAAAGACACTATCAAGAGGGAGACCTTGTCCTCAGAAAAGTCATGGTCCTCGAACCCGGAGTAAGGAAGCTGGGCCCCAACTGGGAAGGCCCCTACAGAATCAAGCGAGTCGTCGGCCCCGACATGTTCCACCTGGAACACCTAGATGGAAGAGCTGTACTTCGGACATGGAATTCGGAGAACCTTCGGATGCACTACAAATGATTGTAACATCTTTTTGAAATTGTGGAATGAGTGAAGGAAAGTTCCTCTTCGGCTCAATGCTCAGCGTGTGTACCTACTAAGTCCTTATAACTCTTCGACCTCATGACTGGTAGGGGTGCACGGCCTCCTCCGAGGCTATACCTGGTGTGTCTGGAAGCGCATCATTAAACATTTTGGAACATTAGTTTAAACATCTATAATTTTACTCTGATTCTCAAACAACTACCAATGCAGTAAAGTGATGAGAGTGGGTCGTATCCACAGGGAAGCGAGGGGAAAATTAATTTGTACTTAGATCCAGACAAGAGAATGCAATCAGAAATGGCAGAAAATCTGAAAATAAAATCTATTATTGCTGAAATTAAATGTTTTGAATTTAAACAAGATAATAAATAAAAATAAGAATTTAATAAAGTATGGGAATCAACAAAGGAAATAAAAGAAATAAATAAATAAATGATCCAAAATCCAAATCCGGTGGTGGTAGCTGTAGATTGGTTAGATAGCTTGTAGAAACCCCTCTTGACAAGAACTGGGTGTCTGTCCTTTCTACAACCCTCTAATCTCTCGAGACACCTTAGCCTTGAATCGAACGAATTCAGATCTGTAAAATAGAGAAATGAATAAGAATTAAATTTAAAAGATTGTAGAAATAAAAATAATAGAAAAGAAAATAAAGAAAAGAAAAGAATGGTTGATCAGATACAGTTGCGGTAGTTGCAGAATGGTTGAATAGCTTGCAGGAACCCCTTCTAACAAGAAATGGGCGTCCTCCCCTTCTACAACCCTTAAACTCCTTAAGAAACCTTAGCCTTGTATCTGGGTGAATTGACCAACCCTTTGTCCAAGGCCCTTGGGACCCTTTTTATAGGGAAGGGTGGAAACAACTGGAAATAAGGAGAAAGATGGGGGCCGACAGCTGGGATTTAGCAAAGTTAGGGACGCCCTAGGGTTTCTAATGGATGGCTAAGATGGTTTTGGGGTGACCCTATGGTTGACAATGAAAGGAAGACGGCACCCAATATTTTGTAGGGCTGAGATTTGGGTGCCCATAAATGGAGGGTGTAGATTATAACATGTAGGGTTGAAGAGTTAAGATTAAAAGAATAAGTTGTGCCCTACATTGAATGGTTGGGATATAAGATGGAGGGAGTGGCTGAGATTTGGAGATGAGGGGCTGAATGGTGAGGATTAGTAGAATAGGTGGTGCCCTAGGGTTTAAAAGCTATAAAGGAGAGCCCTAAAATGAGTGGTTGAGATTAAAAGAGGTGGATGGTGGAGATTAAACACCTAGGGGCGGCTAGGGTTTGCTAAGAGTGAAAAGATTAGGTTAAAAGGGCTCCCTAGGGTTTGCAAAGGAGAGGGGAGCATGGTAATACAGTAGGATGGGCACCAACTAGGTTTAGCAGATAGGAGGCGCCCTCCTGTTCTTAGTTCTTTACAAAAACACCCCCTCTCTCAACTAGTCTTCACACCAGCTTCCCAAAAACTGCACTTTAGCCTAGAAAACTTCATAGTTTTCTACATAATTTTCACAAAGACCCTCAGAGGTCACATAATTGATTTTAATTGGGAAAAGGGTACACTTTGACTGAGTATATAGATATTTCCCACCCCTCAACTTAAAATGCAGGGTTATCACACCCCTTAACTTAAACATTGATAGTCCCTTAGCAATGCAACCTCTAAGTTATACTGAGTATATAGATATTTCCCGTTACAAGGTCATCCTTAACAGAATTAATCAAGCATCCTGATTCCAGCATTCTGAAACTCTGTATAGATCGGTATTGGGCTTTAGGGGTAAAACTATCTTATTTTGAATTTTACCGAAACATGGCTTAAAAATCTTATTTACCCTTCCATTTGCAAACAGTCTTGATAAGATGAGATTGATTTTAAAATCAAACATGTATTCTTCTTATTATTTATGACAACAGATTTATACCCCTAAACTTATTTTCATTGTTAACTTTCACCATTTTACGTGAATCTCGACACTTGACTAAGGTGAAGAGACGTGATTACTAAGTGTTAGGTAAGTTTAGGGTGAAGAGACCTGGTTAGTAAGTTTGGTGAAGAGACCTGGTTACTAAGTTTAGGGTGTCCATTGACCTTTTATTCTCTCTCTCTCTCTCTCTTTTTGCAACATTGTTCAGGGTAGTCCATTATCTCTTAACAATTTGAAGAATTTTGTCTAATTTCTCAATCTTTCTCTTCCTATCTTGATAGGGGCAAACTTTGGAGTGTTTTCTAATTTCTAAACGGTTTTGACAATATTCAAATAAGATCAATTTTTGACTCCTATCACTTGCTACCAATTTCTATAGTATTCAATATTCTTTTATCAGTTTCCTTAACTTTTTTTGTTTGGGAATTCTTTTAATGGAAAATTTTAAAAATTTTAGTGAAATTTTAATTCTCCATCTTTAATGGCTTAGCTTCACATTTTTTTTTCAAATTTTCTCTCTCTTTCCTCTCCTCCCAACTTAAATGCCATTGTCCCTAATGGCATGAATAGAATGATGCAAAGAGGATTTGGGCCAAAGGGAACAACGAATATGGTTTTCATGAGGGGTTCAAGGTATGCTACTTGGTCTTGAATCAAGAAAATAAAATAAAAAAACTATAATCCTAAAATTAACAGAAAAATGTTACATTGGGTTGCCTCCCAATCAACACTAAGCTTAACGTCTTCAACCAGACACTTTCACGCACTGTTCCCATCTATACTCACCGACTCAATTTCATCTTCCCACAGATAGGATTCAGATTGGGCTAACCAAGGGGTAGATTGGCCATCTAAAAATTCATCCACTATATCTACCATGAATCCATCTCTCCCTAGGTTTGGATACTTGAAAGCACTAAAAACATTTAACTGGACCTTCTGCTCCCCAAATGAAATGTCGATTTCTCCCGATTTACAGTTAGTGTTTGCATCGACCGTTGCTAGAAATGAACATCTTAAGATTATCAAGATGTGGTTCAGTTCCTCGGTTAGGGTCATGTTTAGGATAAAATCCAATGGGAAGTGACAACCCTGTACCCTAACCATTACATCATCAATAACACTTCGAGGAGTGTTGATTGACCAATCAGCGAGTTGAAAAATTATTGGGGTTGAATTTAACTCGCTGATCCTGAACCTATCATAATTGGATGGAAGCAGATTCATACTGGCCCTAAGATCCACTACTGCCCAATCAAAGTTGATTCCAATGATGTCACAACTTATGAGAGGAGCACTAAGGTCTTTCAAGTTTCGGGGGAGTTGATTTAGGAAAGCTACACTAGCATTTGCCGAGAGCATCATTTTTTTGTGGGGCCGATTATGGCTCCATCATTTGAATATATAGCTCTTTCAAGAATTTGGCATAGGCTGGGACATGTTGGATCACATTGAAGAGAGGGATGTTAATATGGACTTCCCGGCTCCTCCTCATTGTGACTTTCCTTATTCTTTAGCATCGGCCCGACTGTGAGTGCAGTTGGAAGGGGAACTACGGGTTGGTTTACTATAGGCTCTTCTTCTAAAGTTTCCTTCCCTTCTTCTTCTCCCCCCAACTTAGGGTCTTCCTGCTCATTTTCTTCTTCACTATCTCCCAGGTCCTCTAAAATCCGCTCACTCCTTAAGGTTATAATAGCCTTATTATTTTCAAACTGGAGGCTCTTAAGGGGTAGTTGAATCTGTTGTGGAGGAAAACCCGGTGGCTGATTTCTAGGGTTTGCAACTGGTTGACTCGGTAGTTTCCCTACTCCTCTTCTCGCCTTGGCTTTGGCTAGTTTTCCTATTTGGCTTTCTAATCTGTCAAGGGACTTTTGCTGATTTAAAATCAACTGCTGAAGTTGAATGAATTGGTCATCTACTGTACGTGCTTGAGGAGGTTGTGGATAAGTTTGATGAGGTTGGGCCGGTTGGTTCCTAGGATGCATATGCTAGAATTGGTTTTTCCCTTTTGGCCTCTGAAATTGTTGGGCCATAGAGTAAGATGAATGATGATATTGTTGGGACTGTATGTAGGTTTGACATGATTGAGCCAGTTGAGTCCCGTTGTAATCATTGTACTCCTAGTGAGTTTGGGCTTCAGATCACTGAGAGTGCATATTTGGCAGGCGGTTTTCTTGGACTTGAGCCCTATAATTGAAGTTGGGATGATTTTCCCTCCCAGGGTTATATGAGTGAAAGAATGGGTTAACATTGGGTTGGAAAAATCTTTTGGCCGCATGTACTTGGTTTGGACTGACTGGTTGAAATGGGCCTATCGCAGGGCACTGACTAACATGATGGGTTGGGCTTGCATAGATGGAACATGATGGATAGAATGACAAGGTTGGGTATGGGCAACTTTGTTGACGATGTGCAAGGACTTCGTCAAGTCTTTGGACCATACCATTAATCTTGTCTAGTTGTCGAGACACATGGTTCCAATGAATTTGTGGCTCAGGTTGGAAGTAGTTTCTCATTCCACAAACTTCAGCATTGAATTAATTTTATTTTAACCCCCTTTTTCTTCCTTTCTTTTTTGAAATTTGAAATTTAAATTTTGAATTTAAATTTCAAATTTAGATCTTAAAATTTAAACTCAAATTTGATTTTTTATTTTTTATTTTTGAAAATTTAAAATATTATTATTTTTTTTATTATTTTGAAATTTAAAATTTAAAATTTTGAAATTTAAATTCAAATTTAGATTTTGAAATTTAAATTCCTAAAATCTAAATTCAAGTTACAATTAAAAAAAAAAATTCTTCTTTTTTTTTTTAAAGGCAAACAAATCAACCACACGACCTAGGGACTGACCTAGGGTTTCCTAAACTAGTGGTTCAACCAATGTGAATCCTTTTAGGTTCACTTGGAATTACACCACTTCCTTTGGTTAGCCAGGTAAGAGGTGGGGATGTGGGAGGCTCCCCTTGCTCTCGCAAGGACCTAATTAAGTAACCACAAAACCCGCTTAGGCTTAGCCATTTAACCTTTTTCCTTAGACACCAACCGCCGGTTATGGAAAATAATTTAAAGTATTCCTAAATTTCAACACACCTTTAAACCAAATGTGAGGCTTCCCTAAAGGATCTTGCTATCCAAATTTTAAATTAGGGTTAGGGTGAACCACATGTGAAGGGTGGTGATTTTTGGGCCAAGGAAGGGTAATGTAATCCCCACCTTATCTTACTTAAGTTGGATGCCCTTAAATGGATTAACGAAACAAAAATGATCAAACAAAATGAATGCAACTAATTACAATGCACGAACAATTATTTCTAAAATGCAATTCAGCAATATAACATAAAATAATAAAGCAAGCTAATTAAGCAAAAGGAACAATTAAAATAATAAAGAGAACACCTAACACATTCACAACTAACAATTTCAGCAAACAAATAACCCAATATGATGCAAGCTCTAGAATATCAAGCCCTAAATAATGGAATGAAAATGCAAGAGAAATAGTCATTATTTTTTTATTTTTTATATATATATTTTTTAATTCAAAATTTAAACTTTCAGGAGTTCAAATTCAAATTCAGATTTTGAGATTTAAATTCCTAAAATATAAATTTGAATTTTTTTAAACTTTAAACTTTTTATTTATTTTTTTCTTTTCATTTTTTTAAATTCGAAAATTTAAAATTTAAATTTCGAAATTTGAAATCCAAATTCAAATTCAAATTTAGATTCAAATTAAAATTAAAATTTAAATTCAGATTTGAAATTTAAACTCAAATTAAAGAATTGCAACAATTAATTATTCAATTAAACAATTAAAAGAAAAGAAATTAAATAAAGCAACAAATAATAATTGCAAACAAAAAATAAAACAACAATTAATTGTGCTAAACAAAATTAACAACTACCAAAAATAAATTCTAACAAACTAATTGCTAATCTAAAAATTAAACTGAAAATAAAATGATAATGAAGAAAGTTATGCAATAAATAAATAAAATAAAAGAAAAAAAATACATATCTGAAAAAATTTAAACCAAAAATAAAATAAAAAAAAGAAAAAATATACTTAATTTTTTTATTTATATTTTTTTTCGTTTTTTTAATAAAAGAAAAGCATAAATTTAAAAATTAAAACGAAAAGAAAAATATGCTGCAAAAATAAATAAAATAAAATAAACCATTTTTTTAAACCTGAAATAAAAGAAAAAAACAAACCAAATAAGACAAAAAAATCGAACAAGAAATTAAAATAAAAAAATAGATCTAGAAACTAAATAGAAGAAAAATAATAATAAATAAATAAATAAATAAATCAGATCTAGAAAAAAATCAATTAAAAATTAAAAAATAACTATTAATGGAACGACTGCACTTGAAACATGTTCATCTCCACCTACATCCAGGCAGCTCAAGTATAAATAGGGGTACCCCCCCTCCATGTAAAAGGGTTACAAAAACTCAAGACCTACAACTATTGTCATAATAGCTATTGCAATAACTGCTATTGTGACTTTAGTCTAGAACTATCTACCAGGATCCTGTCCTGGTACTCTCCCTTTGTACCCTGTACTAACTTGACCGTTGAAGACTCTGCCTCGGGCTCTCACCCGGGGCCTTTGATGAATTTCTGTTGTGCATCACTTTGGCCATCTACCCTCGGCTTCTACCGTACTTGGAGTCCACCCCGCGGGGATGGGGATAACCTTGTCCCTGTTAGCGGGGATGGGGACAAGGATGGGGAGAGGCTCCCCATCCCCGCCTTGCCCCGTTGCCATTCCTACCGAGAATATATATGCTTATACTTATTACTTAATAAATTAGCTTAAAATAAATAATGGTTTCATGCATGTAGTAATTTATTTCCTTTAGTTGGACTCAAAATCTTGATTTTAGTGAAGGATTTTGATGCTACCAAACTTGGAGCTGAGGACAATGGAGTAATTTTTGAGGTCCAAGGGCTACGGGTCCCACCTACTAAGAGTGAAAAGACGTCAGAGGCCTCGGGAGTGTTCCTAGGGGTGAGGACTTTGATGGTCTAGTTAGCCAAGTGCTCAAGGTATGCTAAGGTCATCACAAGCGTGCAAGTGATAGCTTAAGTATGTGTGTCTTACCTTTATCTTTAGTGTCCCTTTTATAGTCACAATCACCCAGGTGAGCAGTAATGAACGACAAGTAACCATCCCATAGATTGCAGTCACGTAGGGGGACTCAGAGAGGCATCGACCGACCACGACACCTTAATTAGTGACTGAGGAGTAAATGTGCTAGGATCGTGTGGTTGTAGTAAATGCTCTGCAACCATCAAGGAGGGGAAGTTACCTCATTTCCCTTAAGGGACAATTGGTTGACGGAAGTGCCCCTAGACGATGCCATGTGTTAAGGTTTGGTGAGCAGACCAAATAGACCTACACCACTTACCCCCCACTCTTGAGGCATAGGTCGTAGCCGTTAGGTGATTTGCATTGAGGCTTCACCCTTAGCTGATGAGAGTAGTCTTCAATAGTGTCATGACTGTACATTGCTTGTCGTTCGTGAGTGAGACAGTTTAGTGTCATCATGGCCGAGTCACGATGGTTCGTATGGGTGACCACTTTCATTATTCGAATGCCGTACCTGAGATGGTCGTTGGCATCATTGGTCAAGGAGCTGTGTTGGGGATGAGTTTGGCTTTAGATACCCAGGATCAGTTTCTAGGATGGGTGGCTGCATGGTCATGCTGGTTTGGTGTGTATTGGGCCAGGGACGACGGGCGATTTGGCTTTAGGCCTCAGCATCATTCCATCTTTCGATGTCGATGCAACATGGAGGCCATCAGCGCAGGAGGTTCGATGACAGTCATGGTATAGAATGAATCTCTATCATCCATTTTCCTTTAAAAGGGAAGAGAAGACAAGGGAGGCTTCATCATTTGCTCTCAGTTCGTTAGCTTGGAGTTCCTCATACCACCTCGGCTTCCAATAAATCGTTCCCTAGTCCTTTCTTCAGAAAAACCTTTTGTTGGTAAGGCCTCATCTTCCACCATGTTTACTTCTGATTCCAGTTGAGAGGCCTATTCGCTTCCTGATTGGAGTGAATCCAGTAGTTCCCCTACTTCTAGTAGCAGCGGGAGTGAGAGTAGTAGTAGTTTTGAGAGACCGGATCTGCTCCTCACATAGGGCATCTCATAGGAACATACCATCCTGCATTGGAAACATCTCCCATAAATAATAACACATAAGTATGGGAGGTGTTCCCAATGCACGGTGGGATGTGCTTGAGAGGTCGGTGTGAGGTGCCATGTGTAAGGAGAATATTCGATCTCTAGTTTTTAGGGCACCTCTCGGACATTTTATGTAGAGGTCCTTTGGGAGAGGGGCATATCTCACGGGGCCAAGCATGACCAACAAAGTACATGCTCTATTAATGAAAGTATCAAATCCACTAGGCCGTGAGGGGTGATATTCTTGTGCATCCTTCTATCAAGCCTTTGAGAGGAGACACCCTAGGGATTGTGTTAGCACTTCCCGAGGTAGTGGATGTTTAAGAGGCCAAGGGGTTGATGGTTAAAGAGGAGGCTAAGGCCAAGGGATGAGGCATGAGGTTAGAGTGTTATCCTCTCACAGATCTAGACAATATTCTCGATAGGGATAAGATTAAGGCTCTATCCGATAAGTATGTAATTCTAGGGGACTATAGGATTAGAGTCCCTTGTGTCGGTGATATGTCGTGTTACTACCTCGTAGGAGAAATGTGCACCTACAAGCATTACCTTCATTTTGGGTTATGTTTTCCTTTTCACCCTCTGATCCCTGAGCTACAAAATCCTTACAAGTTACCCTTAGCTAACTAGTCCCCAATGCCATCATGACGGTGATGGTTGTCTTGGTGATGACTCATTTCTGAGGGGTTTCGATAACTGTAAACATCTTTTAGAGCTTGCTTACCTTAAGGAAACACCTTGATGGCAAAACGTTGTGGTACTTCTAGGGCTGAAGAGGAAAAGTGGTGGAAAACTCGTTGTTTGTACACAATTGGAAGAAGAAAATTTTCTTCGTAAGTTGTCCCAAGTGCTGGTCCTTCTGAACTGATTGGGGAAGCCTAAATACTCTAGTTGAGAGGATTGTGCCACATAGGAGTGACAATTAGAAGGTCACGATGAATCAGCTTTGGTTGGGCAAGATGATTCATACCAAACCCTTGGTGAGGGAGGAGGCCCTAGTGATGACCGGCCTTAGTCTTGTCCCTTGGTATGGACACTCCTGTTACTCACTAATTATGGTTGTAATCAGGCTTTGATTCAACTTTTTAATACATAGATAATTGCTTCATACAGAGATGGAAGGCGACATGAAGCCCATACTATTGATGGAGGTGGCTGCTTCTAAAAGAACCACGATGAAGGGCATGACCAAGGGTACACCTCGGCGGAAGCTAGAGGAAGGTGTGGCTAGGATGATGGTCAAGGTTGAGGGAGCCAAGAAGAAGGCAGTTGCTCAGAAGTGGCCGACCAAAGGCGCCTAGAACCTAGGGCCACCCAGAAGCTGTCAATGAGGGATCACCAGGCCGAGGAACTTTTGGTGGATCTTTTTAGGTTGCTCCCCGCTCCTCGAATGCTTTGGAGGACAAACCTTTGGCCAACCATCAACTGTATAGCCAACCTAGAATGTTAGAGAGGGGGATACCTGATCCATTGCTGGGATCGACTGACAACTTGTTGTAGGCATGGTGCTTCCTAGGGATCACTAGTCTTGGATGCAACATTCCATCAACTCGGTTTGAGACACCTTGCTGGACGAGGTGGCCAAGGTATGATATTAAACTTCATCATTTTGTTTGAGCAACCTAACTTATATCTTTTCTGCATAGATGCTCTCTTGCTTTGTCGGCCTTTGTGACAAAGTGGAGGTTTTGATTCAACAATTAAGGCAGGCGTAGGAGGAGGTTGAGTGGATCAAGTATTAATCAACTGAGGTCAAGGTTGGGCGAGAGGTGGCCGAGGGCAAAGCCTAAGAGGAGTGCGAGCATATAAAAAGGCCGAGGCTAAGGTCATAGCCAAGAGGGAGTTGGTGAAGGATCGTTCCCACGGAAAGTATCTAACCTAGTTTGTGTGCTGCGTGAACAATGATGGAGGGGGGGTTGAATGTAACGAACCAGAATTAAAAAGAATGAAAATCAGAATTAAAAAGAATGAAACTTAAATGAGAAACAATGCAATTCAAGGTACTGAAATTAATCAAAAGAATGAGTCTTGGTCTAAGTCAACATCCACCATTAGAATTTTACTACGCTCATTGATGTAAAGATAAATCAATTCAGACTTTAAATATTTATCGTAGGAATTATTTTCCTGCACCTCCCTAATCTAGTTAATTAGAAAACAAGCGATCGTCTTAACCCTTACCACTGAACAACCCCTAAACAAGCATTAAAGATTTAGAGATCGATGAAGCTAAACAACACAAGCACAAGCGGTTGCATTTAATTCAGTCGAGTGTTTTTCCTAAGATCTAACAATTTCTGATGCAGCAAATCATTAAACCTTAGTTGCTTCACAGATTAGAGGGATCAAACAATTACAGATCTGATTTCTAACCTAGCAGTAGATTGCAACGAATAATAAAATAGTAGGCCTCCTAGCAATTAGACGAAACAATCATGAACATAAACATAGAAGAACATTCGATATTCAAAGTATAAATCAAGCAATAATAATCAAATTAGATCTCATAGTTTTATTGATTATGAGGCTTCTGTTTCCTTCAACCAAGTATTAGAGTTTAGCCATGCATAGTCATGGTGAAAACTCAAGAAAAATCAGAGAAGAGAGGAGAGAAGAGAAGAGAGGGGCGGCAGCCCTAGGTCTGATTACTTTCTTGATTTTCCTCTTCTTTTCTTTTCCTCTACTTCCCCCAAGAGAAGCCTAAAAAATCTCATAAAATTTCTCTAGATAACAGTCTCCAAGTCCGACTTGTCAAGAAAAGATTAAAAAATAGGATAAAACAAAGTTCTAATGTAAGTGGGAGAGTGGTGATTTCGCATATGAAAACTTGTAGGCGAAGTAACGTTTCCAACACGACAGCAGTGCGGTTGCAGGTACTTCGGACCCTATTTTGGTCTCTATTAAGTCCGTGTCTATCAAAACTCAAAACATTAAAGTTGTAGAAAATTTCCTTATCTTTCCAACGCATCTTTAATCATCTCAATTGGAATTCGGATGAAAGAGTTATGCCCAAATTACAATGCAGTGCCGAAACTGTCCAGAATTACCCGATTAGCCTTGTTTTTCACTTAACGCCTCATTTCGTGCCCTAAATCAAAATATAAGAATAATGAATCCATTTAGGCACTAAATGAGTATAAAAGACTAAATATTAAGGGATAAAAATATGATAATTTGCATTCTCATGAATGGTCTCTTGCTTTGTCTGCCTTTGTGACAAAGTGGAGGTTTTGATTCAACAATTAAGGCAGGAGCTGGAGGAGGTTGAGTGGATCAAGTATCAATCAATTGAGGTCAAGGTTGGGTGAGAGGTGGCTGAGGGCAAAGCCTAAGAGGAGTGCGAGCACATAAAAAGGCCGAGGCTAAGGTCGTAGCCATGAGGGAGTTGGTGAAGGAGCTGAAATCTTCCCTAAACTCGATGGAACGCCAACTTGAAGAGTCGTCTTCTCGGGCGGGATCCAACTACAAGGCCTCAGATGATCATAAAAAGGATCTGTCTCACTCCACTGCCTGTGCTTACCTAGAGGGTTTTGAGGATTGCAAGGTCCAAGTGTCAAAATCTTTACCAAACTTTGACATTAAACAATTGGATCCTTTCCGTATCACCCAACAATTAGTCGAGGTTGTGGAGACGGTCGAGGAGCAAGGTGGTGACTCTACTTTGTAGGTTGATGGTAGGAGGTGGTTGCCAAGGGGAGTGCAGGGCCGATGGCCAAACTATTGATGCCCAGTAAATACTTTGTCTTCATGGTTGTTCGGGCCTGCGTGCCCTTTCTAAAAATGTTGTCTCTGTTTTTCTTTTTTCTTTTTTGTAAATGTCAGAGTCAATGCCCTCCCCCCAGAAGCATTTTTGTAAAAAGGACAAATATATATATATATATATATATATATATATATATATATATATATATATCTTTTTTGAGAAAAAAAATGCTTTTGTTTTGTTTGGGCGCATGCTTATTCTCACGTTTAAGTGAGTAGTTAACTTAGACTCTTTTTCTTGTGGCCGAGGTGTTTTACCCTAGAGCTTCGATACTAAAGCCATTAACTACAAGTAGGGGTGCTCATGGTTTGGTTAATCGAACCGTGGGCCTTTTTTTGTAACTGAACTGGTACTACCGGTTTTTGGAAAACCAGTAACCAAAACCGAACCAAAACCAATCAGTTAACCGATTGACTGGTTCAGTTAACTGTCAGTTCAATTCGTTGGTTTTTTGGATTTTTTATTTTTACAATATATTATATAAATATATAATAAAAATTATAAATATCTATAAAATATTATATTTTAAGTAATAAATAATATATATATATATAAATATATTATATATATATGATATATTATAAATTATATTTTATATATAATGCATATTTATTAATTTAAAATATATAAAAAGTTATTAAATATATATAAAGTATATAATATACGTAAATATATAAAATATATGTATACCGATCGGTTCGTCTAACTACCGGTTTTCTATATTGGTTATCCGAAACCAAACCGGTACCTTCAATTTTTTAAAATACGGAACTGACCAGTTTGATTAACCAATTTTTTGGTTCGGTTTTGGTTGGCTTTTCCAATCAATTTGGTTTTTTGGTTTTTTTGCTCACCCCTAACTACAAGTCACTTAATACGAGTTGTCGAAGTCCCAAGGTCTCATGTTCTAGCCAAAAAATGCTTGTTTGGCATATAACTTGTGGAAGGTTGCATGCCACGTGCTGAGGCCTATTGGACATGTAACCTAATAAGGTTGTGTTCCATGGTATATTGGTTGAGGGATTTTTGCAACCAAAGAAGTGAGAAAGTTTATGTACAAAGATTGGCAAATCAAATAGAGAGGAACTTGCATCTTTTCACTGATAAAGTTTTTTAGGATACACTTGAATTCATTGGTAGTACATATGGAGATTCTCTAAGTTCTAGGTACGAGGTACTAGTATTCTGCTCAAATATTCCAACCGAAAGGTGCTAGGTCCTACAACTTGCTTGATTTTGTAAGGCCCTTCCTAATTTAGGCTAAGTTTCCTAATTCCAAGCATAGGGACAATGACTTTTCTAAGGATGAGGTCTCCTTTGAATTGATGCTCCCTGACCTGGGAGTTATAGTATCTTGCTACTCTTTATTGGTAGGCGGCCACCCTAATCTGAGCTTGTTCTCGAGTGTCCTCCAGCAGATCTCAATTCTTCATCGTTCTTGGCCTCATTGTACGCTTTTGTCTGAAGTGTCAGCTGGTTGGTCTTTGCTACAGTGATGGCTTTTGATCTATATATTAAATTCAAAGGGATTTCTCCTGTAGCCATTCAAAGTGTTGTCTTATACGCCCATAGCACATTGTGCAACTCATTTGCCCAGAATCCTTTGGCTTTGTCCAATTTGGCTTTCAACCCATCCAAGATGGCTGAATTGACGACCTTGGCCAATCTGTTCGTTTGAGGATAACAGACTGAGGTGTTCAGTTGCCTTATACAAAGGCTTTCACACCATTCTCTAAACTTGGAGTCATCAAATTGCAGCTTTTGTTGGTGACAAGCACGTGTGGTATGCCAAAGTAGCAAATGATGTTTTTCCAAGAAAAGCTTTGGATTGTCTTAACCATAATGGCTGCTAGGGCTTTGGCTTCCACCCACTTTGTAAAGTAGTCAACTGCCACAATTTGGTGCCTTCTTTTCCTTGTAGGTGGAGGGAAAGGTCTATGTCCATCCCCTATTTTTCAAATGACCAAGGGCTATTGAGGGCCAAGAGGGTTGAGGCAGGCCGATGGAAGATGTTGGCGTGTCCTTGGCATCGGTCACACTTTTGTACTAGCCAAATGCCATCATTTTGAATGGAAGGTCAGAAGTATCCTTGTCTTAGTGCCTTTTGTGCTAGGGCCCTGCCCCTCTAAATAGTTGCCGCAAGGCCATCATGGATTTCTTTCAACACACACTCTCCCACATCATGAAGTAGGCATCTGAGGTAGGGTAGTGTAAAGGATCTCCTATACAATTTATCCTCTAGTATAACATATCATGCTGACTTCCATCTAATCCTCAATGTTTCATTCCTATCTTGTGGCAACTACCTATGTTGTGAATAGGCGAGTACAAGGTCCATCCAACAGGGCTCGACTTGAACTGGGCACACATGCTTTTCTTCTATGCTAGGGTGTGCCAAGTTCTCTATGTGTATAGTGTGGCCAAGGGATAAGCTTGAGGAGCTGGCCAGCTTGGAGAGGGTGTCAGCTTGGGAGTTCTTAGCCTAAGGTACTTGCTGTAGAGTGAATTGTTGGAATTGTCTAATTCCTAGACTTTGTTTACGTACTTGACCAATATTGGGTTCTCTGGCCTCGTATTCTTCGTTCACTTAATTCACAACTAATTTAGAGTCATAGAAGACCTCAGTATGCTCGGCTTTGAGATCTTTTGCTAGTTATAGACCGGTAAGTAAGGCCTCATAGCCTCATTATTTGAGGTAGGGAAACCAAATCAAAGTGCATACTCTAAATTATTATCATTTAGAGTCAATAGGATGAGGCCATCTCTGCTCCCACTAGTGTTGGAAGACCCATCCACATGTAAATTCCAAAAGGCTGAGATTCTTTCTGCTCAGGTGCACTGTTGTGATTAAAAGTACATTCAACCAAAAAACCTACTAGTGTTTGTGCCTTGGTTGCAAGTCCCGGCTGGTAGTGTAGATAAAATTTTGATAATTCTATGGTCCACTTGGTTAGCCGACCTGTGGTTTCTGGCTTCAGCAATATTTTCTCTTGAGGCTGGCTAGTCAAGACTGTGATAGTGTGGGCTTGAAAATAAGGTCTCAACTTCCTAGCCAAGATCATTAGTGCAAAGGTTGCCTTCTCTACCTCTGGATATGTGGTTTCAACATTGTGGAGGACTTTGCTAGCATAATACACCAATTTTTGCAATTCATCTTCTCAGACCAACACTGAACTAATCACCACATCCCCAACCGAAAGGTATAGGAATATGGTCTCTCCCGGATTAGGTCAGGTGAACAATGGTGATGAGGCCAAGTATGCCTTCATCTCATCAAATTCTTTCTGGCAGTCTTCTGTCCACTGAAAATCTTTCAACTTCTTGATGGCCCAAAAGAAAGGTATACACTTGTCAACAGATTCATACGTAAATCGGCTGAGGGTTGCAATTTGACCGGTGAGCTTCTGAGTCTCCTTGATTGACTGTGGGGGCTCCATGTCAAGTATAGCTTGTATCTTTTGGGGATTGGCTTCTTTGCCTCGTTGAGTGACCACAAAGCCAAGAAATTTTCCCGATGTGACCCAAGAGGCACACTTAGTTGGGTTCAACTTCATGTTATTGATAGCTATGAATATAACCATAGCAAGTGCACTAGTTATCAAGTAGTATAAAAATATTGTTCCCACGGGGATTTAACAAAATAAGTATTAGAACCATAGTCTTCCCTAATTATTTGGACAATTGAAATTTAGTTTTGAGCAAGAACTACTGAAAATAAAAACTAGAAAAAGAGAATAGAAGCAAGGGTGATCACTAACTGAATGTGCAATGGATGGAATCGCTAAGACTTTAGGTCCACCTAACCAATGTAATGAATATTAATGGATTCAACTAACCAAGATTATTTTCCATTCCCATAAGCTGAGGTCTTTCCAATTTTATTTAATATTCTCTCTCGAGATATACTAAAACTACATCCATCAGGTAACCCTTCGATCTCTCGAGTAGAGCTCTCAAGATGGAAATGCATTAAGTCCAAGAAAAACCATTAAATTCAAATGAATCATGTATATATATATATATATATATATATAACCATTTAATTCACACAATGAATTATTTAGTCGATTATGTGAATTCCTCTCTCGATTCATTCACATAATACAAATCAATTAAGAGGTGCCAAGATCTTAATTGCATTAAACACAATAATTCATAGACTATATGGAAATCAAAATCTTGGATAAATCATAAAGATAAAAATATGTTCATTAATATGATTAGGCTTTCCACATCCCTAGCAAGAAAGGAATCAGTTCATGATAAGAGAATTAAAGCAAATAAAGGGAAAGAAAGAACTCTTGAATTCTCCCATGGTGATGAGATCTCCTCTTTTGCCGCCACCTTCTTCTTGAGATTTCTTGAATTCTTGATCTTCTTTCCTCTATTTCTTGAATTCTTTTCTCCTCTCTTGACCGATTTCTCAATGCAATTCATTATCCCCTCCAAAGATTGAGTGATCCCAAAGCTGGTCTGTCCCTCCTTTATATAGCTTAAAGGGGAGGGGGTGGTCTCCGACTTCCTCTTGAATTTTATCTTACAAGAATATAAAGTCATATTCTAATCCTACTCTTATCTCTTTATCTAATGAACTCAATCCCTTTATCTTTCTAAGATTACATCAAGAATTCAGATCTGGAAGGACTCTTAGTTTCTTGTTCTTGGATTCGTATTAGACCTCCTCTGCAAATTGGGCTTCAGCTGCGGATTGGGCCTCCTATGAATTTTCCTTGACTTTGGGCCCAGATTTGACTTTGATATAGACCGAATATGTGAAAGCCCAAAACATGAAAGTTGTGGATTTTTCTCTTAAATTTCTAGTGAATCTTGAATAAGCCCATTCGGAATTCGGATACGCGAGTTAGGCCCAGATTACTAAACAATGTTGAAATTGTGAAAAATCATCCGATTTGTCTTTCTTTGCTCCTGATGCCTTCTTTCATGCCCTAAACAGAAATATGAGTCCAATTTGATGCTACTTTGGTATAAAAGACATAATAATTGGGGATAAAAATATGATAAATTCTACTCTCATCAGTTATATTTCCTTAACACACCAAAGGTTTTGTCAAGGTCAGCAATGTATTAACTCGCCTTAGGACTCTTCACAACCATGTCGTTGACGTAGGTGGCCCTAACGTTCTGAAGGGATGAGAGATCCATCGTATGGACGCCCAAAGATTGCGGAATAAGGGGGCAAATTTCAAAATTTTTTCTCTTCCTTCAACTGGGAATCGTATTCCCTAATTAGAAAATCATATTTTCAAGGATCATTTTTGAACCATAAACTGAACCAGATCTGAACCAAAAGGAGTAGGAGAGAATTATACCTGATACGGAGAAATAATATCCCCCAACGAAGGTGTTCATGCCCAAAAAAGGATCCAAAGACTGCTCCCACTGAAGATGGCATAGTGTAGGATGGAGCAGAATCAGCAGTGTTCTTCTCCAAGAACTCTGTCCTTTGCAAGAATCAGCAGGATGGCACGTGAGCACTACTTTCTATTAATTCTTTCTCAAAGAACTGATGTCAAGATCGAATCTTTACTTCTCCCACAACTGGAGATCAAACTAGCAAACAGGGGTGGCAGGAACAGGGAGGCGGCAAGAAAAAATTCTGCAGGGATGCTTAATTCTTTCTTCTGTTATTTCAACACTCAAGAGGATGTGAATATCTCATACATCTAAAGGCTACCGCCCCCTCCTTCCTTTGTTAACCTAAAAGATTAGCTCCTAATCCAATTAGGAATTGCTTATCCAAATCATATTTGGATCAACCCTCTCTTACGGTGATAAGGATAAACCCTTATCTTATCTGCAGATTAGGTTAGCTTTCTCCTAATCTCATTAGGAGGTTTCTAGATCTGTATCACATTCAGATCTGAACTCTCTGAGTGGATAGGGTCAAGACCCTATCCTATCTGCTAATTCATCTCAGAATTCGTTCCATAATTAACTAATTAAATAGCCCAGTTCAAAATGGGCTTTAGGCCCATTAAGTTTATGTGTTCACTTAACCATCATAATTGCTGCTCAGTTGGGCTTCCTTGTATGGCATGGGACCCAAGCATTGATCTACACATCAGTCACATGGGTTCGGCCCAACCTTTGTTACAAGGCCTGGCCGAATACATTGTTATGGACAGTGCACCCCTTGAAACCCATCAAATGAGCTCTATGGGCCCAACACTTACCCTAAGTGGTCCCTAGGCCAAGCCACCTTGTAACACCCAGGGACTATGGGCAGATGCAAGATTAGCCTATCAGGCATTATCCTCAATGGTCTTACACTTAACCTCTCAGCCCTTAATGATCATACACTGCCCGACAAGAGAGGACCTCTCCCTCGGCTGCAAGGAACAATGTTGCACTCTCTACTTGTATGGATCCTGGGAATTAAAACATTTCGCAAATATTTTAGAAACCATAATGTATATATATACTTTTATATCTCATATAAAATATATTTTGCAAAACAAATCTCAACGATTGAAATCGATTGCCGGTTGTCTTGGTTTCCATCAGTGAGAGTGCATCCCCGATCATTACCTTTGTCCAACAAAGGTGCTGATCCTGTCACAATGATCACCCACTCAGATGAATTCTCAGGCTATCCCAACATACCTAGGTTTTGACCCCTGCTAAGGATCTCACTGATTGGTATATCAAAGATAGCCCAATCCGACACCTAGTGCAGTATCATAATCGAGTCTAGGGGTCGGGTGTAATTTTCCAGTTTTGTCCATCAATCTCCAAGGTCCAGGGCAACACTGGAAATCTAGTCCAGTTTAAGGGTATTACTCATTGGCTGTGAACATTCTAAACTAACATGAGTCTTATTGAGTGTCCAGTTTAAGGGTATTACACAGAAACATACCAAGGGAACATGAATCAAATATGCACTTTTATTCATTTACAATAAACTCATAAAGTACATCATTCTGATTGAAGCTAAGGGCATACAAAATTGTCCAATAGCTCCCACTTGCGTTTAAGTCCAATCAGGTACAAGCCGGAGTCCCATGCTTTCCACATGTTTCTCTAAAACATTCTGTGATAGTGGCATCGTCAATGGGTCTGCTACATTTTCCGCTGACGCTACCTTCTGATTCAGGACATCTCCTCTACCAACAATCTCCCGCAGTACGTGGTACTTCCTCTCGATGTGCTTCGACTTCGAGTGGGCTCGTGGCTCCTTATCCTGAGCAATGGCTCCACTATTGTCACACAACAATGGGATGGGTGATGTGCTGGAGGGAACTACTCCCAACTCGTGAACGAAATTCTTCATCCACATAGCTTCTTTGACAGCCTCACTTGTGGCAATGTACTCGGCCTCGGTTGTGGAGTTTGCAGTGGACCCCTGTTTGCTACTTTTCCAGCAAACAGCACACGATCCTATCGTGAAAATATATCCAGATGTAGACTTTCTATCATCTGGATCCGACTGGAAATCAACATCTGTATACCCATGGATCTGTAGTGAGCTACCGTCGAATATTAGACAAAACTCTTTTGTCTTTCGAAGGTACTTAAGTATGTTTTTCATAGCAGTCCAGTGCTCTTGCCCTGGGTTGGCCTGATATTTGCTTACTACACTCACTGCCTGAGCAATGTCAAGACGAGTGCACAACATGACATACATGATGCTCCCTGTGGCAGAGGCATAGGGAATGCCTTTCATGCCATCAATCTCCTCAGAAGTCTCTGGAGATATCTTCTTGGAGAGAGTGACTCCGTGCCTGAAAGGAACATTTCATTTCTTGGAGTTTTCCATGCTGTATCTTTTGATTATTTTGTCAATGTAAGCAGATTGGGATAATCCTATTATCTACTTCGATCTATCTCTATAGAGTCGATGACCCAGTATATTGGAGTCTTCTCCAAGATCTTTCATGGGGAACTGCTGTGAAAGTCATACTTTCACCATAGTTAACATTCATACATCATTCCCAATGAGTAGAATGTCTTCTACATACAGAACCAAGAAGGTAACATTATCTCCGCTGTACTTCCTATAGACACAGGATTCATCCGGATTCTTCTCGAAGTTAAACGATTTGACAGCAAAGTTAAAACAGATGTTCCAACTTCTAAAAGCTTGCTTAAGTCTATAAATGGATCTATTAAGTCTACATACCATGTTTTCCTGACTTGCAACAATGAAGCCTTGTAGCTACTGCATATAGATATCTTCAGTAAGATCTCCATTCAGGAATGCAGTTTTGACATCCATCTGCCAAATCTCATAATCATGGTAAGCTGCTACAGCTAGCAGGATCCTAATGGATTTAAGCATGGCCACAGGTGAAAAGTTTTCCTCATAATTTATGCCCTCTTTCTAAGTGTACTCTTTCGCCACTAGATGATCTTTGAAGGTCTCAACCCTACCATCGGTGCCCTTTTTCCTCTTGTAAATCCATTTGCAACCGATTGCTTTTACCCCAGAGGGTGGATCTACCAGAGTCCAGACTCCATTGGTCTCCATTGAGTCCATCTCTAATCTCATGGCCTCCACCCACTTCTGGGAATCTATGTCCAACATAGCTTCCACGTAAGTCAAGGGATCCTCCTCACTAATCAAGGTTTCCACTAGGTAACTATCCTGGTCATAACCATAATGGACTGGTGACCTGGATACCCGAGTGGATCTTCTTGGTTGATCTCTACCTGGAACTTGTGGGACATCTCCCCTGCTCCTGAGCTCTCCTCATCAAAAACAACTTTCTGATGATGGGTGTCTAGGATGTAATTGGTTTCCAAGAATTGCACATTTTGACTGCAGAACACTTTCTACTCACTTGGGTCATAGAATAGGTAACCTACAGAGCCTTTTGTGTAGCGTACAAATAGGCAACGCATGGTCTTGGATTCCAACTTGTCTACACTCGTTCTTTTAACGTGTGCTGGACAAACCCAAATCTTCAAGTGTTTGACACTTGGTTTCTTTCCGGTCCAAAGTTGAAATGGAGTATTCGGAACCGTTTTAGTTGTAACCCGATTCAACACGTAAATCACAGTCCCTTATGCGTAACCCCAAAAGGATGTGGGTAACTCTAAGTGTATGAGAAGTGACAGATCATATACAATAAGGTCCTATTCCTCTTCTCTAAAGCACCGTTAAGTTGGGGTGTAGCAGGAGGAGCTAATTGTGATACTATCCCATTTTCCTGTAAGTAGTCCCTGAATTAGTCAGAGAGATACTCGCCACCTCGATCTGATCAAAGCGCTTTAATTTCTCTCTCTAACTATTTCTTGACCTCTTGTCTAAACTCTTTTAACTTTTCAAAGGATTCAGACTTGTGTCTCATTAGGTACACGTAACCATATCGTGAAAAATCATCTGTGAAGGTGATGAAATACACGTGTTGATTCCGTGTCCTAACACTTAGGGGACCACATACATCAGTATGTATTAGGTCAAGTGTGCCTGTACATCTTTCAGGCTTACTGTTAAATGGTCGTTTCGTCATCTTGCCTTGTAGGCAAGGCTCACAGGTTGGAAGATCTTCTACAGTTAGAAAATCCAAAGGATCATCCTTTACCAACCTTGTGATTGGGTCAACACCGATGTGGCCAAGTTGGTAATGCCACAGACATGTGGGATTAACTATATCACGGGCTCTCTTCTTGGAGTTTTCAGCCTATGTAGTTTCAGTTATGTTAGTTTCTAGAGAAGGATGTAGAACATAGAGACCGTTCTCCAGTTCCCCGTATGCGATGAATCTGTTATTTCTTTTAATAGTAATCGTATTACTTAAGAAGACAGAATAACCATCTGCACACAATTTTGAGACAGAAATCAAATTTCTCCTTAAATTTTGTACATAAAGACAATCTCTTTGTACAATAGTTCATTCTCTAAAAAGTAACCCTACGGCTCCTATGGCCGTGGCTGCAACAGTTGTAGTAGTCCCCAAGTAGAGTGTGACTTCTCCTTCACTTAGCCTTCTGCTTAACTTGAACACCTGCAGTGATTTACACGCATGAGTTGAAGCCTCAGAGTCACTACACCAGGATGCAGAAGCTACCAATAAATTGGTTTTATAACACAAGTTTCAAAATTACCTTTCTTGGATTCCAGGTAGGTAGGACAGTTCCTTTTCCTGTGGTCGGTCTTCTTGCAGAAGTGACAGGCATCCAATGCTTTGTGTTTCTTTTGTTTCTTGCCCTTAGTGGATTTCTTCTAAGGCTTCTTTGCCTTCCTCTTTCTCTTGCCTGTCTTGCTAGCTTCAACAAGTATAACTATGGGCTCATCCTTTTTAATCAGTTCTTTAGCTCT
This sequence comes from Nelumbo lutea, assembly GCF_056320005.1. NCBI lineage: Eukaryota > Viridiplantae > Streptophyta > Magnoliopsida > Proteales > Nelumbonaceae > Nelumbo > Nelumbo lutea. Next base: position 67,905,937 of record NC_142686.1, read on the forward strand.
TTGCAACATATTGCTGAGCTCTTGCAGGCTGTCATTCAGCTTGTTCATGTTATAGTTCATGATGAACAAATTAAAGGAAGGAGGCAAAGAATTAAGGATAGCATCTATCTGGGTTGCAAGGTCCATCCCGGATCCAAGAGCCTCCAATTCGTTGATGTATCCCATCATCCAAAGACAATGGTCGTGAACTTGTTGGCCCTTGGTCATTTGTGCGGTCATGAACTGTTTCAAGACCTTTTGTCAAGTAGAATGATTCTCCTCTTCATACATCGTCCTGAGACTGTCCAATATGACCTTGGCAAGTTCGATCTGATCGAACTGCCTCTATATTAGGTTGTCCAAGGAGGAAATGATGTAACACCGGGCAAGAGAGTTTTTCTCCTCCCATTCCTGATAGCCTCTCCTTCGGGCCTCAGAAGCCCTATCGCCCGGACGCTCCAGGGCAGGATTCGTTGTCACTTTATCTAACTTTTCAGAAGCTAGGACCAGCATAAGGTTTCTATACCAGTTAGCATAGTTTGGGCCCTTCAACTTGTTGTCATCAAGTAGTTTTGCAAATGACCCGTTTGTCATTTTCTGATAAAAGAGCAAACATCAGTTCACAACCATATTTGATTCATGTTCATTACATAGATATGGATTTTAATCTACGTTCCATTTCCATTTATTCATCTCTGAGATTTCCCTCCTTTCTCAATGATGGAGACTATGGGTTGTCTCTGGAAATGTGGGAAATCACATAGGGTGCATGGAGCCAACTGTTTCAGCTGCATAACCCCAACACCTTTCTTTGAAGGATCATATCCACTCATCGTATGAGTTTTCCCTTTCGCCTCTGTCAGACAAGGTTCAGAGCCATTTTCAGTTTAACCTTTCTGTCCAATGAGTGCTTACCCATCATATTTGTGAATGCCAAGGTACCGTGAGAGAGTTCCCATTTTCTGGTGAAGCCCCTCCCACATCAGTCTATGACGCCCCTATCATCTTATGAAACATTCAGACAAGCCCAACAGCAAATGGATAGTCCATTTTCTTGTGCATTTCCTCATTACTGAAGGACCCATCCTATGCTAATGATGGAAGGCCTTTAGAGATTTCATCATATGAATCTCCCTATCACATGCACTCATATTATCTGGAGGGAACAATTAATTATTCCCTAGCTTGATCTAGGTCAAACCAAAGTGGCTCCCACTGACTTTCATAAAGCCAGATTTGGTGGGCCTAAATCGGCTAGGGTTCTGCACGTAACTTCTCGATGAGGTGTGGGGCCCACCACTGAGGGAGGTCATCCAATGACCAAAAGGGGCACCATGGCAATGATGTGCATTCCACCATAGTGTGCGCAAGAGCCACTTGTCGATTGAGCATGGGCCAAGCACTTATGGCCCATGTACGTAGAACATCACACATCCTTACATCTCATGTAGGGATAGATTGATCAAATCAATTAATCATCTGTAAGGCCCATTTGAAGCCCATTTTAAATCCATAATATTAACCATTAATATTATCTAGGTATATGGGCCGAATGGTTCAGCCCATATAGCTTTATGTGCCAAGTGGGCTTTTAGTAGTTTTATCTATTTAAAACTGGGCCTTTATAGGTTGGGTCGAATTAACCATTTAATTAAATATCAATCCTCAGGCCCAATAGTGGGAAAATTAGGTCTGACTTTCAACCTTGATTAAACCATAGATTTGGTCCAAATAGTTTGAACAAATTTTGGTTCGAATGGGTCTAGGGTTTGATCTTTAATTCAAGAAAATAATCTAAAATTAAATACTAATAAAAGAAAATCAAGAATCAGTCAAATAGGGCTATTCACACAATCCATCCTGCAAAACAGAGGTTAGATCATAGTTTGCAGTTTCATAAACTGCAAATCGTAGATTGCAATTCTCCCATCTACAAAATCTCCTTCTCTGTGAAATCTCCTTTTCTGTGCCACCATCTTCGATCCAAAAATAAAATAAATAAAAATCCTAATTTCTATATTAGATCAGATCGAATACCTATACATTCAGTCTAAAAATAAAAATAAAATATTTTACAGACCAAATGTAATAAAGCAATCCAAAAACTACAAAATCGCAGGTTCCCTACGCAAATCAAAATTTCGATCTCCTCTTGTACGAACAACCCATAAATCAAGAAAATCATAAAGAACAATTCTAAACAACAATCAGATTTATATAAAATTAATTTCAGATTATTTTCCCATTAATTTTGGGAACAAATTTCCCAAAACCCATATCTGCGCAAAACAGGTAGAACGCCTTCTACCCTTTTGCGCAGTTTTAGATTTGAACCATGGCTCTGATACCATTGAAGGGATGATAGATCCATCGTATGGACGCCCAAAGATTGCGGAATAAGGGGGCGAATTTCAAAAATTTTTCTCTCCCTTCAATTGGGAATCGTATTCCCTATTTACAAAATCATATTTTCAAGGATAATTCTTGAACCATAAACTGAACAAGATCTAAACCAAAAGGAGTAGGAGAGAATTATACCTGATACGGAGAAATAGTATCCCCCAACGAAGGTGTTCACGCCCAAGGAAGGATCCGAAGACTGCTCCCACTGAAAATGGCATAGTGTAGGATGGAGCAGAATCAGTAGTGTTCTTCTCCAAGAACTTTGTCATTTGCAAGAATCAGCAGGATGGCACGTGAGCACTGCTTTCTATCAATTCTTTCTCAAAGAACTAATGTCAAGATCGAATCTTGACTTCTTCCACAACTAGAGATCGAACTGGTAAATAGGGGCAGCAGGAACAAGGAGGCGGCAAGAAAGAATTCTATAGGGATGCTTAATTCTTTCTTCTGTGATTTCAGCACTCAAGAGGATGTGAAAATCTCATACATTTAAAGGCTGTCGCCCCCTCCTTCCTTTGTTAACCTAAAAGATCAGCTCCTAATCCAATTAGGAATTGCTTATCCAAATAATATTTGTATCAGCCCTCTCTTCAGGTGATAAGGATAAACCCATATCTTATCTGTTGATTAGGTTAGCTTTCTCCTAATCTCATTAGGAGGTTTCTAGATCTGTATCACGTTCAGATCAGGACTCTCTGAGTGGATAGGGTCAAGACCCTATCCTATCTGCTAATCCATCTCAGAATTCTCCCCATAATTAACTAATTAAATAGCCCAGTTCGAAATGGGCATTAGGCCCATTAAGCTTATGTGCTCACTTAACCTTCCTAATTGCTGCCTAGTTGGGCTTCCTTGTATGGCATGGGACCCAAGCATTGATCTACACATCAGCCACATGGGTTCGGCCCAGCCTTTGTTATGAGGCCTGGCCGAATACACTGTTATGGATAGTGCACCCCCTGAAACCCATCAAATGGGCTCTATGGGCCCAACACTTACCCAAAGTGGTCCCTGGGCAAAGCCACCTTGTAACACCCAGAGACTGTGGGCAGATGCAAGATTATCCCATTAGGCATTATCCTCAATGGTCTTACACTTAACCTCTCAACCCTTAATGATCATACACTGTCCGACAAGAGAGGACCTCTCCATCGGCTGCAAGGAACACTGTTGCACTCTCTACTTGTATGGATTCTGGGAATTAAAACATTTCACAAACATTTTAGAAACCATAATGTATATATACTTTTATATCTCATATAAAATATATTTTGCAAAACAAATCTCAATGAATGTCGGCAGTGTTGGTTTCCATCAGTGAGAGTGCATCCCCGATCATCACATTTGTCTGACAAAGGGGCTGATCCTGTAACTACGATCACCCACTTAGATGAATTCTTAGACTGTCCCAACATACCCAGGTTTTGACCCCTGCTAAGGATCTCACTGATTGGTATATCAAAGATAGCCCAATCTGACACAAGAGTACCATAGTCGAGTCTAGAGGTCGGGTGTAACTTTCTAGTTTTTCCCATCAATCTCCAAGGTCCAGGGCAACACTTGAAATCTGGTCCAGTTCATAGATTCAATTAATCCTACATTTTATGTGCCTAGGGTATCACCCTGGCAGCTGAGACAGGCCACCCCAACCGACTTGGAGGCACCACAATGTCAACCTTATCAGGATAGGTCTCCCCAGACAGACCCACTGGCTGTGAACATTCTAAACTAACACGAGTATCATTGAGTGTCCAGTTTAAGGGTATTACACAAACATACCAAGGGAACATGAATCAAATATGCACTTTTATTCATTTATAATAAACTCATAAAGTACATCATTCTGATTGAAGCTAAGGGCATACAAAACGGTCCAACACGTTCTTCAATCCGAAAGGTATTACTTTGTAGTAATAGGTTTCGTGCTCAATGATGAATGATGTCTTCTCCTCATAGCTGGGGTGCATCCTTATTTGATTGTAGTTTGAAAAGGCATCCATAAAGCTCAGTAGTTCATATCCCATCATTTGCGTTGACTAAGTGATCAATCCTTGGCAAGGGAAAGCTGTCGTTGAGGTAGGCCTTGTTGAGATATGTAAAGTCATTGCATATCCAACATTTTGAAAGAATGGTCAGATCCATCGTATGGACGCCAAAACTGTTGCAGAACGGGGGTGCAAATTTAAAAAATTTCCTACCTTCTTCCAATTGGGAATCATGTTCCCTAAATTTAAAATGCAATATTCAAGGATCCTATTTGAACCATAACCGAACTAGATCTGAACCAAAAGACAATGGAGGAATTATACCTGATCCAGAGAAGCAGTATCTCCCAAAGTTGGTGTTCACGCCCAAAGAAGACACCAAGATCCTCTCCTACTGAAGATGACACAACAACTGTAGAACAGAACCAGCAGAGTGCATCCTACACACTGAATCCTTCACAAGAATCCTCTGGAAACACTGAGCACCGAACTTGATCAATTTCTTTTGTAAAACTGATATCAAGAACTAGTTTCTCGATTTCTTCTTCTCAAAGATTGAATCTTGCAGGGAATGGTAGTAGCTGGAGAAGAACTCCTGAGATGAAGATGGTGAATGCTACTTCTCTTCTCTTTGGAGTGTATGAGATCCTATCTCAATTTGCGGGAATATTTTTCTCCTAAAACCCAAGGTTCGAATTCTGTTAATTCTCTTTTTTGGGTTTCTCCTCTTTCTTCTTGATTAAGAAATCTCATAATCCTATTAGGAGTTATCCCAATCTAAATCAGCATCTGGATAGGGGATGATCTTAATCTTATCTATAGATTAGGTTAGCTTACTCCTGATCTTATCAGGAGATTACCAGATTCAAATCTGATTTGAATTTGGTCTCCTACAGTGGATTAGGTTAAAAGCCTAATCCTTTTGCTAACCTTAATCTAAGAGCTGCCTCATAAGTGGGTGATCATATCAGCCCAGTTCGAAATGAGCTTTTGGTCCATTAAGTAATTAGTGCTCAATTAGTTTCCAATCTGCTGCCCAGTTGTTCTTCTTTGTATGGCATCGAACCCAAGCATTGATCTACACACCAGCCACATGGGTTAGGCCCAGTCTTTATTACAAGGCCTATCCGAATTCACTGGAAAGCTCAATGAACCGCTGAGCCCATCACATGGACCCTATAGGCCCAACACTTACACTAAGTTGTCCCTGAGCCAAGCCATCTTATAAAAACCCAGGGACTGTGGGCAGGTGCAAGATTAGCCCGTTAGGTATTATCTTAAATGGTCTTACACTTAACCTCTCAGCCCATAATGACCAAGCACTGCCCGACAAGAGAGGACCTCTCCCTCGGCTGTAAGGAACAGTGCTACATTCTCTACTCAAATGGATCCTGGGAATCAAAACCATTTGCAAACAACTTGAAACCGAAAATACCCATATATCATATATATAAATTTTGCAAAACAAAATTCCAACGATTGAAATCAACTTCCAGAAGTTTGGTTTCCATCAGAGAAAGTGCATTCCCAATCATTACCTTTGTTTGACAAAGGGGCTGATCCTGTCACTATGAATATCCACTCAGATGACTTCTCAGACTGTCCCAACATACCTAGGTTTTGACCCCCACCAAGGATCTCACTGATTGGCATATCAAAGACAGCCCAATCCGACACCATGTGAAGTATCATAATCGAGTCTAGGGGCAGGTGTAACTTTCCAGTTTTGCCCATCTATCTCCAAGGTTCAGGGCAATACCGGAAATCTGGTCCAGTTCAAGGGTTCAAGTAATCCTACACTGTGTGTGCCTTGGGTCTCACCCTGGCGGCTAAGACAAGCCACCCCAACAGTTGGCAGCATAGTAGTGTCAGCCTTGGCAGGATAAATCTCCCCAAACTTATCCAATGGCTATGAACATTTAAAACCAACACGAGTCTCATTAAGTGTCCAGCTTTAGGGTCTTACACAAAATCATACCATACAAAATGAATCAAACATGCACTTTATTTATTTACACTAAATGTCAAAAGTACATCAAATCAGATTGAAGCTAAGGACATACAAAACTATCTAACAGCTTCCACTTGCACTTAGGTCCAATCTGGTATAAGCCAGAGTCCCATATTTTCACGTGTTTCTGAAACACCTTCTATGTGAGTGGCTTAGTTAATGGGTTTGTCACATTATCCGTTGATGCTATATTCTGAATCAGGACGTCCCCTCTACCAATGATCTCCCGTAGTACATGGTACTTCCTCTCGATGTGCTTTGACTTCGAGTGGGCCCGAGGCTCTTTAGCCTGAGTGATTGCTCCATTGTTTTCACACAACAATTGGGATGGGTGATGTGCTGGACGGAACCACTCCTAATTTGTGAACAAACTTCTTCATCCACACGGCTTCCTTGGCAGCTTCACTTACGGCAATGTACTCGGCCTCGGTTATGGAATCTGTAGTGGACCCCGGTTTGCTGCTTTTCCAGCAAACAACACACGATCCTATCATGAAAACATACCCAGATGTAGACTTTCTATCATCTGGATTCGATTGGAAATTGGCATCAGTATACCCTAGAACTTGTAGTGAACTACCATCGAATACCAGACAAAACTCTTTTGTCATTCGAAGGTATTTGAGTATGTTCTTCACAGTAGTCCAATGCTCCTGCCCTGGGTTGGCTTGGAATTTGCTTACCACACTCACCGCCTGAGCAATGTCAGGGCAAGTGCACAGCATGGCATACATAGGGAATGTCTTTCATGCCCTCAATTTCCTCAAACATCTTGGGAGACATCTTCTTGGATAGAGTGACTCTATGCCTGAAAGGAACGTTTCCTTTCTTGGAATATTCCATGCTATATCTTTTGACAATTTTGTCAATGTAAGCAGCCTGAGATAATCCAATTATCCGCTTCGATCTATCTCTATAGAGTCGAAGACCTAGTATATAGGAAGCTTCTCCAAGATCTTTCATGGAGAATTACTGCGAAAGCCATACTTTGACCGAATTCAACGTCGTACATCATTCTCAATGAGTAGGATATCATCCACGTATAACACCAAAAAGGTGACCTTACCCCCACTGGTCTTCCTGTATACACATGGCTCATCCGACTTCTACTCAAAGTCAAACGATTTGATGGAAGAGTCAAAATTGATATTCTAACTTCTAGAAGCCACTTAAGTCCATATATGAATCTATTAAGTTTACATACCATGTGTTCCTGACCAACAGCAATGAAGCCTTGTGGCTGCTGCATGTAGATATCTACACTAAGATCTCCATTCAGGAACGCGGTTTTGACATTCATCTGTCAAATCTCATAGTCATGGTATGCTGCTACAACTAGCAAGATCCTAATGGATTTAAGCATGGCCACGGGCAAAAAGTTTTCCTCATAGTCGATGCCTTTTTTCTGAGTATACCCTTTTCGCCACCAGACAAGCTTTGTAGGTCTCAATTCTTCCATCGGGGCCCTTCTTCCTCTTATAGATCCATTTGCAACCAATTGCTTTTACCCCGGGGGGTAGATCTACTAGAGTCCAGACTCCATTGGCCTCCATCGAGTCCATATCAACTCCCATGGCCTCCACCCACTTTTGGGAATCTATGTCAAACATAGCTTCCGCGTAAGTCACGGGATCCTCCTCACTAGTCAAAGCTTCTACCAGGTAACTATCCTGGTCATAACCATATCGGACTGGTGGCCTGAATACCCGAGTGGATCTTCTAGGTTGGTCACTATCTGGAACTTGTGGGGCATCTCCCACTGCTCCTGAACTCTCCTCATCAAGAACTAATTCCTGACGATGGGCGTCTAGGATGTAATCGGTCTCTAAGAACTGGGCGTTTTGGCTGTAGAACACTTTTTGCTCATTTGGGTCATAGAATAGATAACCCACCTAATCTTTTGGGTAGCCTATCAATAGGCAACGATTGGTCTTGGATTCCAACTTGTCCACACTCGTTCATTTAACGTGCATAGGAAAACCCAAATCTTCAAGTGTCTAACACTTCGCTTCCTTCCGGTCCAGAGTTCATATGGAGTTTTTGGAACCGATTTGGTTGGAACCCGATTCAGCACGTAGATAGCAATCTCTAATGCATATCCCCAAAAGGATGTGGGTAATTCCGAGCATACGAGAAGTGACCGGACCATGTCCAACAAGGTCCTATTCTTCCTCTCTAAAACACTATTAAGTTGAGGTGTAGCAGGAGGAGATAATAGTGGCACTATCCCATTGACCTTCAGGTAGTCCCTGAATTCGTCAAAGAGATACTCGCCACCTCAATCCAATCGAAGGGCCTTAATTTCTCTCCCTAACTGTTTCTCGACTTCCTGTCTGAACTCTTTGAACATTTCAAAGGATTCAGACTTATGTCTTATTAGGTGCACGTAACCATACCGAGAATAATCATCGATAAATGTAATGAAATACACATGTTGGTTACGAGTCCTAACACTCAGGGGGCCACATACATCAATATGTATTAGGTCAAGTGTGCCTGTACATCTTTCAGGCTTATCGTTAAATGGTCGTTTATTCATCTTACCATGAAGGCAAGGCTCACAAGTGGAAAGATTTTCAACGGTTAGAAAATCTAAAGGACCATCCTTTACTAGCCTTGTGATTCGGTCAACACCGATATGGCCAAGTCAATAATGCCACAGGCACGCAAGACTTACTGTATCACAAGTTCTTTTCTTGGGATTTTTGACCGATGTAGTTTCGGTTAAGTTAGTTTCCAGAGAAGGATGTAGAACATAGAGACCGTTCTCCAGTTCCCCGCATGCGATGAATTTATTATTCCAATTAACAATAATCATATTACTAAAATAAATAGTATATCCATCAACACACAATTTAGAAACAGAAATTAAATTTCTTCTCAAATTCTGTACATAAAGACAATCTTTAAGTACAAGTACTCCTTCTCTAAAGACTAATTCTACGGTTCCTATTGTCGTAGCTGCAACGCTTGCAGTCATTCCCAAGAATAGAGTCACATCTCCTTCACTCAATCTTCTGCTAACTTTGAACCCATGCATTGAGTTACACGCATGAGTTGAAGCCCCGGAGTCAATACACCAGGACACCGAAGTGACTAACAAATTAATCTCTATGACACAAGTTTTGAAGTTACCTTTCTTAGATTCCAGGTAGGCAGGACAATTCCTCTTCCAGTGGCCAGTCTGCTTGCAGAAGTGACAGGCATCAGATGCCTTGTTCTTCTTCTGCTTCTTGGGATTGGCAGCTTTCTTCTAGGGCTTCTTTGCCTTTCTCTTTTTCTTGCCCGATTTGTTAGCTTCAACAAGCATAACTACAGGCTCATCCTTCTTAAGTAAGTCCTTGGCCCTCTACAACATATTGTTGAGTTCCTAGACACTGACATTCAGCTTGTTCATATTATAGTTCATTATGAACGCATTGAAGGAAGATGGCAAAGAGTTTTGGATGGCATCTACCCGTGTGCCAAGATCTAGCCCGGATCCAAGGGCTTCGAGTTTGTTAATGTAGCCCATCATCCGAAGACGATGGTCATGAACTTTCTGCTCCTTGGACATCTGCGCGGTCATGAACAGTTTCAAGACCTTATGTCGAATAGAAGGATTCAAGTCTTCATACACTGTCTTTAGACTATCCAATATGTCCTTGCCAAGTTTGATCTGATCGAACTACCTCTGTATTGAGTTGTCTAGTGAGGCAATGACAAAGCGGCGGGCTAGGGAGTTCTTATCCTCCCAATCTTGGTACTCCCTCCTTCGGGCCTCAGAAGCCCTATCACCCGGACACTCTGGGGCAGGATTTTTCACTAACTTATCTAACTTTTCAGAAGTTAGGACCAGCATAAGGTTTCTGTACCAGTCGGCATAGTTTGAGCCCTTAAGTTTGTTATCGTCTAGAAGCTTCGCGAATTGACCGTTTGCCATTTTCTGGTAAAACAGCAAAACGTTAGTCCACAACCTTAGTTTGATTCATGTTACCTATATAGATATGGCTTTTAATCTATGTTCCATTCCCATTTGTTCATCTCTGAGATTTCCCTCCTATCTCAGTGACAGAGATGGCGAAATGTCTCTGGAAATGTGGGAAATCACATAGGGTGCGTGGAGCCAACTGTTTCAAATGCAAAACCCCACTACCTTTCTGTGACGGATCATATCCACTCATCGTATGAGTTTCCCTTTGGCCTCCAAACAAGGTTCATAGCCATTTTCAAGTAAACCTTTCTGTCCAGTGAGTGCTCACCCATCATGTTCATATTACGCCAAGGTACCGTGAGAGAGTTCCCATTTTCTGGTGAAGCCCCTCCCACATCGGTCTATGACGCCCCTATCATCTCATGAAACACTCTAACAAATCCAATAGCAATTGGATAGCCCAATTTTACGGCGTGTTTCCTCATTACTGAAGGACCCATTATTGTGCTAATCACAGAAGGCCTTTAGAGAGTCCATCACATGGATCCCCCTATCACATGCACTCATATTTGCTAGAGGGAACAAAATTACGTCCTAGTTAATTTTAGGTTAGACCAGAGTGGCTCCCACTGACTTTCATAAAGTCAGATTTTTGGTGGGCTTTAAACGGCTAGGGTTTCCGCACGCGTCCCTTTTTTAGGGTTGTGGAGCCCACCATGCTAGGAAGGGGTCATCCGATGACCTTAGGGGACACCATGGCAATGATGTGTATTCCGCCATGGTGTGCATAGGAGCCACTAACGATTCATCATGGGCCAAGTGCTTATGGCTCATGGTTGCAGCACATCATACAACCACACATCACATGCAATGGAAGAATTGATCCAATCAAATTAACTTAGAAAGTGCAAATTGAAATGATTTAAACTGAAATGGTAAAACAAAAAAGTGCAAATGCTAACTACATGGACTAAATAGTAGAAAAATGACTTGCAATGACTTCTAATTAGATGCACAAGTCAAACAATAAATTGAAATTCAAATGCATGTAGTTGTACTTTGAAATGGATGTTGAATCATTTTATTTGGATTTTGAATGATGCGAAAGAGGTGTCCCTATGATTAGACCTAGGCCTAAAGCCCATTTCGAACTGGACTAATTTAATAAGTTAAATATGGGCGAATTCTGAGATGGGTCAGTAGATAGGATAGGGTCTTAATCCCATCCACTCAGAGAGTCCAGATTTGAATATGATTCAGATCTAGAAACCTCCTAATGAGATTAGGAGAAGGCTGATCTAATTTACAGATAAGATAAGGGTTTATCCTTATCACCTAAAGGGATGTCTGATCCAAATATGATTTGGATCAGCAACTCTTAATAATTACATCAGATCGAATGCCTATACATTCAGTCCAAAAAATAAAAAAATAATATTTTACAGGCCAAATTACAAATAGCATGACACACTAAAACTAAATTCATATAACTTCAAGTTCATGTTACTCCAAAGTCATAAAAAAAGATCTGAATAAGACAAACAAATTCCATAAAACATGTTCTCCATCCATTCTTGAATTCACCAACAAGATGGAATATTCCAACTCTCAAGTTCCAAGTCATTCTAAAAAATAAAATAAAAGACCACTTCATTGCCCATATGACCATATCAAACAAAACATGTTTTAGCCATCTCCATTCATTATTGAATTCACCAACAAGATTGAACATTCCAACTTCCAAGTTCCAAGCCACCATACAAAAGAAAATAAGAGATAAATTCAGTACCCATGTCACATGTAATTTGTTATCATGTCAAATGACAAATAAATAACCAAAATATATGTTATTATAATACCTAAAACATATCATCAAGTTTAGCATTTTCACTATTATCATCACTACTATTTGATTCTTCATCATCTTCTAACAAGCTTGATCCTGAAGAAGCCCCTAACAAGCTTGATCCCCCTGCATACAATTGGAAAATCTATTAGAAAAAATTCAATGAATCATATATTTTAATAAACAATAAATAAAAAATCACCTAATACAAGGCCTTGTGCACGGAGCCAATCTTGGATTTAAGTGAATTTCTCCAATGATTGATCACCTTCTTTCCATGCTAAATGCAGATTCGGATGCAACTGTGGAAATAGGAATAGCCAAAATATCTCGAGCCATTGATGCCAATTCAGGACATATAAGTGAATTCTTACTCCAATACTCTAAAACATCAACATCTGCCTTGATATCAAGGTTTTGTTCCTCCGTAAAGGTCTCACTGAGTTTTTTCACTTTGAATCTTTCTTTCTGAATTCAAAAATTGCTCATAATCCTCAAATCCATCACCATCATCATTTCTCTCACTCATGTTAAACTGATTAGAAGATCTAATAAGGAGGTGGAGGAAAACTTTTCTTTGTATTCATTAAACAAATCATGAAGAGTTTTAATTATAGCATTAGCATGCTTATCGGCTTCATTCCCATAAAGTTTATCAAAACAATACTCCACAACATAATCTTGCAACGAGGATCCAACACAGCAGCATAAGACAAAATCATATTATATTCAGCCCAATATTTATCAAACTTATTCTTCATATTTCTAACCATGTCAGTCATAAAATTCTGAGATTCCTTACTCACTAACATTAAATGTCTATGAATCATCCACACTCCCTTGAAGTAAATGTTTGAAGTAGGGTACTTAGTGGTAGAAAACATGCAAGTAACATCATAAAAACTTTTAAGAATTTGTGAAGCTGGTCCACCTTTCCCCATTCTTCTTCCGAAACCATAAACATTTTGAAAATATTATCCCTTTGCCCCCAATGTTGTAAGACTTGCTTATAATAAATGGCATGTTCAAGCATCAAATAAGTTGAATTCCATCTTACATATATATCTAACCTCAATCTTCTAGTTGTGTTTAAGTGAATTTTTTTTCAACAAATTCATAAAATATATGCTTCCGGGCAGCTGATTTCTTTATATTTTTCACACCATCACGAATCTTAGAAATAACATCATCAACAATGTTCAAACCAGCTTGCACAATAAGATTCAAAATATGGCTACAACAACAAACTTTGAAAAAATCACCACCACACACCAAAGATTTATGTATTGAAGATCTCAATTTCAAAGAGTTAGCCATCACATCATTGTAACTAGCATTATCTAATGTGATGCTACAAATTTTCTTATCAATATTCCATTCGCTTAAGCGCATGACCACCTCATCTATTAAAGATAGTCCATCAAAAGGAGGTGTCAAAGCTTTAAAGCGAATAATTCATCATCAGTGTGCTTCCAATTGTTGTCAATCCAATGAGCAGTTATACACATGAATTCATCATTAGTGTGCTCATATCTCCAATTATCAGAAGTTAAACAAATCCGACCAAGTGTATTAGACAAATCACTTTTCACACCCTCTCTCTCTTTCACATAACTGGACATTATATCTCTTTTAGAAGTATGCTTACTCAAATTTTTAAATTCAGGATTTATAGATTGAATAAAGAATCTAAAACCAAGTTCTTCAACAATAGTAAAATGGTATTTTCCACATACAAGAAAAATTGATAATGCCCTACGAGACTCTTGTTGATCAAACTTGTAGTTTTTAAAAGAAGTACTCCCATCAGTGTTTGATTAAGTAGTTACTTTGTACTGTCTAATATCTTGAATTGTACATCTATGGCAACACTCTAAATGATGCTTCAAGTGAGTAGTTCCCTTACTTGACTTACCTTGTAAGATTTTCTTGCAGTGCTTACATCGTGCCTTCTCCGAATTAATATTTTCCATTTCTTCCCACACCTTAAATGTCAATCTTTTCTTAGTGGAAGTCTGGTCAAACTCTTGATAGTCATCATCAACTATATCTACTCCTACAGTCGCACTTTCACTTGCCATTAACATGATAGTAATTATTAAATATGAAATAACCTGCATAATGAATTCTAATTTTTTCAATAAGACAAGCATATATTAAATAAAAAACTAAAAGAAAAATAATTTATCAAAAAAACTAAAACAAAAATAGAGTCAATTTTATCTACTAAGAAATAGATGGGACCAACTCAACAACATATCTGAATTTAATATAAATCATAATTTATTTACATTAAAAAAGAATATAAATTCTGAATTTGCAAAAAATAAAATAAAAAAAGAAAACCAATTGCAGATTATTCAATATAAATTCTGAATTCAATAATCAATATAAATCAGAATTTATTTACATTAAAAAAAGAATATAAATTCAATATAAATTCTGAATTTGCAAAAAAACAAAGGAAAACCAATTGCAGATTATTCAATATAAATTATAAATTCAATATAAATCAGAATTTATTTACATTAAAAAAAGAATATAAACTCAATATAAATTCTGAATTTGCAAAAAAAAAAAAAAAGGAAAACCAATTGCAGATTTGCAACATTACCAAAGCCAAATACAATGTTTTTGCTTTAAGAATTAGGATAATCAAATCTAACCATTTCAACACTTTTGAAAGACAAACTAAGCCAGTAAATATGTGTAGTGAATCCCTAATGCATCAGGTTCTTTTTATCATTCTCTAACAAATCTTTAATAGCATTCAGACAAACAATAGCATTCAGATTTTGGACAAACAATAGCAATCAGATTTAGGACAAACAATAGCAATCAGATTTAGGACAAACAATAGCGTTCGGCTATGTAAATAGTAAACAGTAAACACTAAATAATAATTTCATAATACAATAAAATGGCAAAGAGGACTCACCGCCGGTGACTGTGTTTGCCGGAGCTGAGTTCACGGTGAGCTGTGATTTTAATAGTGAAAAGTGTGTCAGTTCGCATCAGAGAGAGAGAGAGAGAGAGAGAGAGAGAGAGAGAGAGAGAGAGAGAGAGAGAGAGAGAGGAGAGGACTCACCACCGGAGTTGTTGCACCGGTGAATGTTCGTTGCCTCACCGGTTGTGTGGCTGCCTGAGAATGTGAGGACTGAGGAGGATGTGAAGAGAATAGAGGTTCGACTAAGGGGAAAGAAGTGAAAGAGGTGAAAGAGAAGAGAGGTTCGACTTAGGGTTTTTTAAGTTTTAAGTTTAGTCTATAGGTCGGGTCGAGCCGGGCTCAGGCATGGCTATTTTGGCAAATCCCAAGCCCGGCTCGAATTTATTGCGGGCTGGGCTTTTTGGCCTGAGGTTAAGCCCATGTGCCCATTTGTGTGTTCAATCCCGTTCGGGGACCGGGCCGGCCCGTCAGGCCACCTAGCCCATGAACAGGTCTACCTATGGTGTATGCTAATCGACACCAACACCACTACATGTAAGTGATGAAATGGAACTCAAAGACAGATAGGTGCAAAATGTGCTTGTGATTTTGAATTGACTATCAAAAAAGAAAGAAAATCCAAAAGAAGATGAATTAAAAGACAACGGTATGCTAATGATCTTAGATTTTCTAGTAAAAGCCAAGATAGGCTAAACATGTGAACTAAGAAAAGAGTGGACTAAATGTATTAAGTGCTAATGAGGGCTGACCTAATTAAATAAATGTGATGGGACCCTAGTTAGATATAAGAGAATGATGAGACTGATCTTAAGGTGGTAATGGGGATGACGGTGGAAAATTTAAATAGAGATCCTATTGCTATAACAACAGAAGTGAATGGCTAAATTAATGGGGTCATGCACATGTTCCAAATCCAATTTAGTTGTAGGTTAATTGAAGAATTTTAACTTACACTAAGCTTACTATCGACTAAGATGGGAAGAAATACAAGAAAAAATGCAACTATTATTTGTATAAAACAATAGAAGAATTCTATGCAAGATTCATCTTCGAACGACCCCGAGAAGTCAATCCTACTCGACTACTTAGATTGGAATGGAGATTACTAAATACCATATGGATTAAATTACGAACAAGGGACTAGAAAGGAAAAGTTAAATAAAGAAAGAAAGAAGAAAATTTCATACCATTGAGATTGCTTGGTATGAATGGAAGTCACCTCAACTAATCCTCACATCGGTGTTGACTTTAATTCTCGTAAGCACTTCATGCAATTAATGTCTTGGTGGGCTTGATATCCTTGCATTTGCTAACAATTCACAATGGAAGTAAGAGGATAAGAATTTCTTGGGTGTATGCCCACTGATGAGGGAATTGGCTGGACATTTGGGTAGTTATAACACTATGGGAACACCAACCTTCGTTGCATACTTCAAACTTGTTCAAAGAATTTCAGGCTTAAAGTTTTTCTAAAAGGACATTGGGATTATGGATGATGATTTCCTTACACCTAGAGCATGAGAGAAAGAGGATGAAGCATGCTTAGGGACGTGACTTGGAGGATTTTCTAGGCTAGTAGAATGGATGGCTGAGATTTGAGTTTAGGGAGATCAATGGTTGATGTTTAAAATGTTTTGGAGGGATATTAAAAGTGAGAAAGGGCCAGCATGACAACCTTGTGAGAGATTTTGCCAATCAATCAAGACAATAGATGGAATATCTTAGAAATTTGCCTAAAATGAACATTCCAAGTTTATGTAATTGGCTTGATTGATTGGAGACTCCTTAGCTGGTTAAATTTAAATTAAAAGATGGTTCTAGAGGCCGGGAAAAAGATTTAATCGTATGTGTTCCTAGGTTTAAAGTTGTAGTGAAGAAGATTCCAAATAGAGGGTTTAGATCAAGTATAGCTTCAGTTTCAAGATGGTGGGGTTAACGGTGTTGGAATTGGATGATCTAGTATCATTGGACTTGGAATTTTGAGCTCTATGCATCTACAGGATTAAACTTTTAATTTCATGTAAGATATGGTTCAGGATTAAAATGATCCCATTTAGACAACTGGATTATGAGTTTTGGGTTCTACATATCTATGGTGTTGGATTTTTGATTTGATGTGAGATAAGGTTCAAGATCAAAATGGTCCTGATCGAATGATCAGAATCAGTTCCAGTTTTGGGTCTTAAGATGCTGGTGTGAAGTGTTTCGGATTTGGGTGATTTTGGTGTCATTAGATTTGGAACTTTGGGCTCTATGTACCTATGGTATTAGAACCTAGAGGTCCAAAGTTTTATAATATTCCAGAAATGCTCTCGGGTTGGCTAAGAGGTCAGCTATAACATGCTTGAAACTTGAAGTATTCCAAAAACACTAAAGGGCGCTAAAATAGGGGGTGTACAACATACATCCCCTACATTGAGAACGACCAAGGAGAGACTAGGTTATGAAGCTTAGCAGATGGTATATGGATGAGGTCTCCATGTATTTGACATTGGTGCCATCTTTTGACAAATTTTCAGCAGTCCTCCACCATGATGCTTAAATAGTACCCTGTTCATTGTATCTTATATTACTAGCATGTGCCCTTTCATGTGGGGTCTATAGTCACCCATGGGGACTTCTCTCATCATCTTAACTATTTCTGCTTAGTTAAGCAAAGTAGTAAGTTTCATGTTAGGCCCTCTTGTGCAATTTTCCTCCCCATAGTATATTTTCATAAGCCAGTCATTAGATTGTTCTCTTGTCTTTATGTGAAGCATTATCTAGAAAGATCTTGTTTTCTAAGTGTTGGATGTTATAAAACTAAGGGTTTCCATCAATTACTATAGTGGAGTTGCTAATAATGTAACAATAGGTTGGTGCTTCTTTTTGCATGATCATGATTGGTCTAATGTGACCTCCCTCAGACATCTAGAATTGTAATTCCAAGGCTACATTGCATTGGCTATGTGATGGAAAGAGATATCTTCAAATTGGTGAACCACATTTTGTAGATAATCATGGTATGCCTTAATTCTCTCATTCTTGTTTAGCTTGATTAATGATGAGTAGGGAATCACTATGGACCTTAATTTTTTGGACATTTAGCAACATGGCTGCTTTTAGACTCGCGATACATGCTTCATATTCTGCCATGTTGTTACTATTGGGGAACTTTAGCTAAAATATGAGTGAGACCTGTAGCCCTTCAAGTGAAACATGGACAATTCCTATCATTAGCTTGTCTCATTTTTGGCACCATCAAAGTACATATAGGAACAAGGCTGCTTTTAGATCTGCAATACATGTTTCATATTTTGCCATGTTGTTACTATTGGATAACTTCAGCCTAAATATGAGTGGAACTTGTAGTCTTTTAGGTAAGACATGGATTATTCCTGTTCCTCTGTCTGCCTCATTTTTTACACCATTAAAGTGCACCTTTCATCGATCGACTAATTCTTCTAATTCCACTTTTAATTGTGAGGATGCCTTCATTAGGGAATTCAATTTTTAGTAGCTTGTAGTCTAGAAGGGGGTGTTCTACAAGATACTTTGCTATGGCCTTTTGATGGATTTTTGTGTGATATAAGTAATTTCAAACTCTGATAGCAATAATTGCCACCTGGCTATCCTTCCTAACAAGGTCGACTTTTCAAACAAATATTTTAGTGGGTCCATTTGAGCTAAGAGAAATACTAAGTGAGAGGGCTTGCAATGTCTAAGCCTTTGGGTGGGTTAGACCGAGGCAAGGTATGTCTTTTCTAAAGGTGAGTACTTCACTTCTAACTCTGACAAATATTTGTTGATGTAGTAGATGACTCTCTCTTTTCTTCTTGTCTTATCATGTAGCTTTAGTATTGCTCCCGATGATGTGCCTGCCACTGAGAGATAGAGGATAAGTGGTCATCCTCAAAATTGATAGGACAAGAACTAGAAGGTTGAGGTAATAATATATTGTAAATCAGTTTTTGAGTAGGCTAAGTTTTCAATTTTGAAACTATTTGATAATATCAAATATATGAAATCATAGTCTTCATTAGAGAATTAATACTTTATAAACAATAATGAACTTTTAATAAATGAAAAAGTCTAATTAAAGTTGTATGAACAATAATAAAATCACAATAGTTAAGAAAGAAGAAGAATTGTCATACAGGGAGAAATAATAAACATATTTTGTAGATTCCTCTTTCTACCACCAAATATGATTGTGCTCTCATGAAATCGTCTACTTTTAAACCCTTTAACAATGGTAATGACCTTCTAATCCATTCACAACCTTGACATAATGTTCAAACGTCTTCACTTTCCAAATTTTGGTTGTTTCCTATATCCTAATAATAATATATGTGTAATTATATATATATATATATTTAATAATTTATATAAGAAATGTAATTTATATCAATAACTGTAACGTCTTACCTCAGAATCTAATTCTACACATTTTTTTTCTTGGAAGACTTTCAATTGTATTTGTTGATCTAGTAACCGAAAATTCACTTGTACTATGTTTCATTTCAATTTCATTGTCAATTGCGAAAACTTTGGACAATGTGAGGTCTGTATATTGATATTGCAAATCATATGAAAAAATTTTGATTTGAAATACAATAGTCGATCCAATCATTCCATTAAAAATTACACTCAATAATTCATCATCATTCTATGTAATCAATTGAAATTTTAATAAATACCTTATGATACGATAATATCAAACCCAAACAATATGAAAAAAAATACTACCTTAAATGAAACATCTGTCAAATGTGATACTCAATATTTAAGTAAAAATTCTGCTTCTTTATTAAATAACACAAATGTAGAAAAACCTATGTCATCTTTCACTTCTACCTTGGTCTTGAATCTAAAAAATTAAAATAATTAATTACAAATTGAAAATTATATTATTATAGTTAAAAAATAAATATTTACATTGCTTCATGATATGGAATATCAATATATACTTGCTTTAATATGATGTAAAGTCTTATAATTTTTTTGCACACTTAATACATGCAATATAATACTTTCCAGATATGCTTAATACCTTGTTTGTGGATACTTTTCAAGTATAAATAATGCACTATGATGATAAACATAATTGATTAATAAGTTTTACTTCATTAATGTTATTAGACATTCGTGCAAACCTTAGATGTGTTATCTATTTTTAATTCAAACATTTCCAAAATAATCCTCCTATTTTTTTTTATATTTCTCCTCCAACAATAAATAATGATTCTTAGCTATATCTATTTCTCCAATTATTGATAATAAAGTTGATTCAACACTATCAAATAGTTTATAAAATTTTCAAATAAATTATATAATTTGAATAAAACAATAATAGAAATATTTTACAATATATACATT
This sequence comes from Nelumbo lutea, assembly GCF_056320005.1. NCBI lineage: Eukaryota > Viridiplantae > Streptophyta > Magnoliopsida > Proteales > Nelumbonaceae > Nelumbo > Nelumbo lutea. Next base: position 67,926,379 of record NC_142686.1, read on the forward strand.
TTATACCTTGTTAAGAAATTATTGACACATTCATTTTGCAAATTTATGTATAACTTTGTTGTACTTATTGATGAGATATGTAACACCTACATGAATATTTAACATACAATATTATAATATAATATAATGAAAATGAGAAAATTTAAGAGACAATGGTTAAACTTACCTTAATATTTCTTTACCATAGTTGAAGTGGCCACTAGAATTTTGCACTTGATTTATTTCTAATTAAATATTTTCTAATTAAACTCCCTGTCTCACCCCATAAAGAGATCTTGATACATTTTACCTTGTAATAATTTAATTCAATATTAGCAATTATAATAACAATAGATAAAGAGTTGAAGATTACCTATTATTTTCCAAAACATTATTCTTCTATTGTTTACCCATTTTGTTTATGAATATATTTCTCACCAAATATGGCATATATTTTCCCAATGACATCAATGATATCAACAAATATAAATTATATATATGGAAAAAATAGTAAAAATGTACTAACCAATAAGATATGTATTATCTTCATTTATGGTGATGTTATCGAAATTAATCAAGTCAAATATGTGTCTTGGATTTTTGTAATTTCGTCAGAAATCAGTTCAACCAGATTCATGTAAAATATATGACAAATGCATGTTTTACAGCTTTGTATAATCCTTTACTTTGAACAACATTAAAAATTTTGAAAAAATATAAAACTCCATTGCATAATAATTTTTTCAAATTTATAAGACAAATTCTTCCATATAATAATTTGCATGTGTTCTCCTTACAAAATATTTAAACAAATAAAATTATATTAATAAATTTAAAAATCAAGAAAATATAGAATATGATAATATGTATACTTACATTTTCATTAATTAATAACATATCCAAAGTCTGTTGCTCATCGTTATTTTTAAAATCCAATGCCTTTCATTAGCGTGACACACGTACTTTAATATTCCAAGAATTAGAATTCGATCTTATTTCATTGAGATATTGATAATTTCTTGAAGACATTTTCACTCACCTATTCATTATTTTGAAAAAAATATTAGGTACAAAATATATATATATATATATATATATATATAATTTTATGAAATAACTTTTGATAATCAATATACCTGAATACAAATTACTGAAGATTTCATGGTAGATAATATTTTGTGTATATCCTTCTAGCTCATTATCCTTTTTTTCAATCAAAATCTTTAAACCATCTTTTGATGTTATGCGGGATATTGCTACATATAATTGTTTATGAGTAAAAACATGCTGCAACAAGTAAATTCCAACATAATTTAAAGTTTGTCCTTGACTTTTATTTATTGTCATTATAAAACAAACATTTATAGGAAATTGCCTTCGTCTAAGAAGAAATTGCCAATCTGAATTTATTGGAGTCATCTCTCATTAGAATGAAATTTTTTTTACCCACATTATTTTTGTAATTATTTTAGCTTCTATTACTTTTCTTGTTAACTGAGTAACAATCAGCTTTGTTTCATTGCATTACCCATCGCTTTGATTTAAATTTCGAAGGAAAATTATTGGAACTCCAACTTTTAACTTTAGTTCATTATTCAAAATTCCTAAAACTTTAATGTATTTAAGAACTCCATGAGGAATAAAAGATCTTGGTTTTCAATTGATTCAAATATAGGACTTATTATATCTGTACTTAAATATGTAGTTGTATCACAAGGTAAAGTAGATACGGTATAAGAATTCATTTCATCCACCTTGTCATTGGTAGGTATTAAAATTTCTCTTTATTCAAATAATTATGGTCTGCATATTTATATTTCAAATCAAGATATACTGCTGACATAATATTCGTAAAAGGATTATTCCTTAGAGGAATAAAAAATTCTTCTAGTATTCTTATCCAACTTGGTTCGTACTGATCATCCAAAGATACTATAGGCAATTTACCATCTTTAAGATCTAAATACACTTACAAAACTCATTTAAGGAATTTGTAGTTGGTTCATCTAGGTGCCTAACTTTAAACCTCATATTTATTGTTAAATAGAAAACAACACATTGATGCCACATATTTGATTTATTAATCGTAGATAAAGCAATTACTTTTCGCTTTCCTTTATTAACAACCGGTAAAATTTGTTTGAAATCTCCTTAAAAAAGAACTGATTTCCGTCCCAAAACCTTTTTAGCAGAATATGGATCCTTTACACGCATAAGATCTTTGAAAGTTCTATTAACAACCTCAAATGCATTTCTATGAGTCATTGGAGATTCATCCCAAATTATTAAGTCAACAACTTGGATTAATTCAGTGATATGTGATTTTTGTGTAATTGGACAACATGTGTTGTCACCAATTTCAAGGGGAATTTTAAATCTTGAATGGGCACTTTTACCTCCTGATAGTAAAAGCGTTGCAATTTCTGACGATGCGCATGCGTCTGTATAATTATTGCTATATAAAGATAAAATTTTCCCATATCTCTATTTCCATGTACAAAAAATAAACCTCTTAAATTTATATGGATTGCTTGTAAGACTGCTTCAAATATAATTTTTTGCTCCATATTCAATGAATATGTAGGCAATCTTTGTAATATTCTATCGTAATTCGTTTCTTCTCGAATTAGTTTATTTTCAACCCATAATTGGAATGACATATCTAGAAATGAAGTGTTGAAAAATCTCTAAGAAAACTATTATATTTGTTAAATATCTTTTCAATTTCATGTAATGCATAATTCCTCAATTGCTCACCTAATAACTCAATTGAGTTATCTTTAAGTATTTTTCTTTGACGATGTAATATATCATCTGAAAGCAATTCCCAATGTTTATTCCACAATTTTGAATGGTCTAAAACCTCATAAAATAATAGGGTTGTAACAAAAATTTCACGTATTTGTTGACTTATAGTCCACAACCCAACTTGTTCAATAGATTCATGCCACTCACAATCATTATCTAATAATCCATGTGCTGAACATGTTGATTTAAAGATAGGTTAGACTATTTTATTCACAATTTTGATTTCCTTAAAACTCCTTGAACCTCTTACAATATTTAAAATCCTTCTAAGATAAAATCGTTCACATGAAGTTGGTGTACATAGTAAATTCTCCCAATTGATTTGCCTAATTTTCTTCTTGTCTAAATTTTGTTTTTTGTTTTTTGTTTTTTGTTTTTGTTTTTATTTTAGGTCCACTTTATAGGAAAATCAACATATGTTAACTTTCTTGCATCATCATATATAGTGTTTGTATACATTCATTGAGTAAATTTTATGTGTTCCAAATCAGACCTATTTAAAACCCTAACTAAATTGTAATTATCTTTAAAAATAATAATTTGCTCATCAGGCAAAGAAAATGATAACCATTTAATACTTGGGAATCAAAATTGAATATCAAACATGAATATTCTCCAGTAAGCTTTTGATGCAAAAATATAGTGGCAACCCAAATAAGTTTTGATCTCATCAACCGCTTTTACCTCATAAATTTCATTATAATTGAATATCAAACATGAATATTCTGTTGGTTTTGAAGGTTTATCATCTTTATGCATGAATAACAAGATATGTGCATGTGGTAGCCCTCATTTTTGAAATTCAATGATATAAATTGTTGAAAAAATTAGCAATATCTTAATATTATAATTATTAAAACTATATGATTTAAATATCTATGAATAGAATTATTAACCAATTATAATACCTACAATAACTCTTCTCAAACATAAGAAATTCTTCTTCAAATCTCTCATGATTTGGTCTAGTTTTATCGAGCAATAATATCTGGTCTTTCTTCTTTTCTTGACCAGGTATGATCTTTACAAATCTCTTTATTTCATTCCATTTTGGATTACATGTGAATGTAAGAAAGAGATCAGGCAATCCAACCCATCTACAGATTGTCATTGTATCCTGATAATTTTGAACCATATAACTTAGACCTCTAGTAAAAGTTGATGGCAATACCCTTATAAAGTTCTGTTCAAATATTTGATTGGTTATTCTTGAAATAAGTCAACATGTTCTCTTTTATACATGTTTGTGCATCAACAACAAATTGTTGGAATAAATGTCCACCTTGAATTAATGTTTATCCTTCAAAATGCCTTTGTTGCAATTTAAATACATAATATTCACGTATGCTCATTTTCGTACATTTCATTGCACATCCATTTTGAGGATTTGTTAACAAATGTCGGTCAAGTTAGAGATCTTATTATTAATTAATAAGGAATATGAGTCCTTATTTATTAAATCTTAAATCTTCGTAGAATATGAGTCCTTAATGTAACAAATTTTTTTTTTTCCTCATAAACTACTAGGTGCGTATGGTGCAGGTAGGTATCATGAATTGGTTCCATTTGCCCTATTTCTTCTACTAAATTTCTGTTGATCTGATTTGGGCCTTTCTAGATCCCAAATAAAGTCTTTATAATTAATAAAAAATATACTAGCCTTTTCTAGATCCAAACTAAGTTTAAAACTTTGTCTCTCTAGTCTCCACCACCATAACCGATCAAGTTCAAATGCCAAAACCAGAAGCCATTAAATTTCGAGTAAGGAAATTGGAATTCAGCACTGAAACTATTCCCTTTTCCTCTCTAGTGTACGAAGGAAAAATCTAAACCAAGAATTAAACAAAGTCTGAATCAAAAATAAATGAAAGCCCAAATAAAAAAAAAATTAAGAAAAGAAACTAAACACAATAAAAAATATTATGGATCAAGATTTGGAGATGGAACACTTACTGTAACTTGTAGCTTGAGATTTAACTCTATTTCTTGATCCCCTTTGCCTTGCTTTTTAATCTGGATAGATACCCTCAAACAAATGTAGCAATGTCGTCCAATGTAGGAATTGGTAGTGGTGGCGTGAATAATGGTATTGATTTTGTTGTTCAAGGGAGAATGAAGGGAAATGCGAAGGAAGATAGGGTTTAGTGGGAGAAGTTGTGGAATGAGAAAGGGAGAGTGAGAGAGTAAAAAACGCAAAGAAACTAGAGTGAGAGAGTTGTAGAAGACTCCAAAAATGCACAAATTTGTGCAGTATCCTCTCGCGCCATTTCTTTTTTATCTTTATACAGATCTATCCCCTTAGTATAGACAACCTTCATTGATATTTCCTATTCCGTTGGTATATGTATACCTATACCGATGCATAAATTTGTTTCCGTCAGTATATATATCCTACAACCTAAATGACGAAGGAAATAATATGACACTATTTACATATGTATAGTGACAAAAATTTGCCATCAGTATATAACACTTTTCTTGTAGTGCTTCGATTGACCATGAAACCTAGCAGTTTGTCGGAGGTTGCCCTAAACACACACTTTTGAAGATGCAACCTTAGCTTGAACTTCTTGAGCCTAGTGAAGAATTTCCTGAGGTTGGAAATATGATCCTCCCTTGTCCTTGATTTGGCAATCATATCATCAACATATACTTCAATTTCCTTATGCATCATGTCATGTAATAGAGTTGTCATGGCCTATTGGTAAGTAGAACTGACATTCTTGTGACCGAATGGCATGAATTTATAGTAGTAGGTGCTCTATGGAGTGATAAAGAATATCTTCCTCTATCTTCAGCTACAAGAATTTGATTATACCCTAAGAAGCCATCCATGAAGGAGAAGAAGGCATATATAGTAGTGTTGTCTACTAAGATGTCGATATGTAGGAAGGGAAAATCATCTTTGGGATTAGTTTGCTTCAAGTTGTTATCATCTATGCACATTCTAACTCTTCCATCCTTCTTGGGCATTGACACTATATTTGCTAGACATTCAGGATAACAAGAAACTAAGAGAAAGCCAACATTACATTGCTTCTTGATTTATTTTTTGATTTTTAGGGGCTATTATGGATTGAGTCTCATAAGCTTTTGCTCCTTCTGTGATGGGTAGTTTATGCACCATTATGTCTATATTGAGGCCAGATATGTCCTTGTAAGACCAAGAAAATATTTCTTTGACAACATGACTATAGCTTCTCTTTCTTTGGGACTCAAGATAGTTCTTATCTTAACCATCTTAACCATCTTTGGATTATCCTTAGTTCCTAGGTTAGTGGTCTCAGTTTCATCTTCTGTTGGTTAGGACCTTTCTTCATGCCTTTAGATTTATTTTCTACCCCTTCTAGAGTAATCCTGTGCTCATCACTTGAGTTATTCTCGGGGTTAGAAAGCAAAGCTGGTTTGGAATTTTCAAAAATTTCAAAAAAAGTTTGGATATTTTCTGATTTTTTATGATTAATGATTTTTTTTTTTATATTTTATGAGTTTTAGAAAATATTTTATTTATTTGGAGTTTGAAAAATATTTGATTTTTTTTTGGATTTTGAAAACGCTTGTTTATGTGGATTTTTGAAATGATGGTGCAATGTAAGATGATGTGATGCTAGTTGATGCAACATCAAAAGCCTCTAAGATGGTGAGGTTCATGAACTTTTTTGAACCACTATTGAATTTGATGATGGGCCAGATGACCTTGGGATTTCTTTCTGAGTTGCAGTTTGGACCTGTCGTCAGTTGGATATACATGGTTGGGTCTATGTTTTGCCCACTATGAATTAGGGTCGTGATAGCATAGATATGAGACCTAGCCTAGTTCTCAGTCAAAGCTAATGAGGTCCCACCCATGGGATGATAAGATGGAGAGTCCATACTTGGGGATGTGGAGTTGTTGCCTATACTACTATAGGGTGAAGGTGGTATGTCAAACCATGGGTTTGATGACACTGAGATGATTTCCTTGAAGTCTGACTTGCCTCTGTAGTGGGCTTTGTTTTACTAGATTCTAGTGTAGAGCTGCTTGGCTTAACCCAAGATACTTCGTGGCCTTCATGATTTTGGGATGATATCCACCTTTCGATATGGCCTTCATGATTTGATTTCAATGCTACAATGGGAGAGACCGAACCAAGCATTTGAATCTTAGCTGAGGATCTTGAAGAGTTGGATGGACATTTTGATTCTAGAGAAGAATAGAGGAGCAACTCTCAATAGCAATGATGGGGATGTAAACTCAGAATAGATGTGGGAGTAAAGATTAGAGGTGTTGATTGGGTCGAATTTGAGTTGCAATGGTAAATACAGGGGTGGAACAAGGTAAAGAGGGGGCACAATGAATTAGAGAGAGGGAAAGGGTGAAAGAAGAAAGTAGGTTATTGAAAGGAGGTGGTGACCATCGTTGGTTTGGAGTTGTAGTGGTGGTGGCAGGATGAAAAGGGTAGTAGGGGATCGATGGTGGTGATGGGAGGCAGTAGAGAAAGAATGAGAGAAAGTGAGAAAGTAGGAGAAGGAAAAAGAATGAGAAAGAAGGGAGTACTTAGGGTCTGTTTCCCCTAGTAATGCCAATGAATCGTGTAGTGAAATTTGTAGAAAGATCACCCTATGCTCGCTATTCCTCTGTATATTGCTGATTAGCCCTGTACAGAGAATCCAAATCGTTGACATGCTATGAATAAATAGATAAAACGAAAGTAGGGAGATCTAGAGGGGAATCAAGAAACACATAAAATAAGCTTTTCAAGGAAATCTCCCTTGCGCGTAATCCCTATGGGATTAATCGAAATGCGGTTCTGGGAACTCGTACAGAACAAAAATGGATCTTGAGTTTCTTCCATGATTTCAAACAAACGACTACACATTCGATTAAGAACATCGCCAAGAAAGACGAAGATGCAAGAAAGGTGGTGATCCATCGCCTTGTGGTGTAGCGGATGCTAGAGTCGGTGGAAAGCACGTCTCTAGGGGGTTTCTGATCCAGACATCGGTATGAAATTTTTGGCATTAGAGACCCTGATCTAATTTCTCGTCCTCGTGATCGGTGTACTAGCTTGGACATTCTTGATAGAAGGAATCATAGGACTCGGGAGGTGGGCGGATGAAATGCTTCTGAAATTTAATCCCTGATTGGGTTTTGGCCTAAGAACAGTTGGTGCACGAAGACAGGAAACTTTAGATGAGCTTTAGCTTGAAAGAATTTAATTGAGCGATGCTAATCTCAATAGCAGGGAACGGTTGTATGACTGATTTCTATTGGATCATGAACTTGGCTTAGACTGAGAAGGAACGCCATTGTGGTGTTCCTTGCTAGCCATTGTGTTCAGTGTCTAGAAGAAAGAATAAGTGAATTGTTGCTTTGACGGGTTAGTGAAAATGGCAAGTGATGGAGAGAGAGAAAAAGATTGTAGTGGCAACGGGAAGAGTTATAGTAGTGGGGCGGTGTTCGTTCTATTCGGTGGGGAGAGAAAAGCCAAGTGAACAGCGCTTCCCCCCACCGATGCAAAGTCGCTCGGTTTCTGACAAACACTTGAGGAACTCATATCGAATGACTGAATTTGAAAGATCATTTTAATGCCCTCTTCTTCCCCAGAGATCAGAGACAAAACCAAAGATTCTAATGTAGGTAGAGTGTGGTTAGGCTATGTGGGAATGGTCAAGTCTTTGTAGGTCCAGAGAAAGCGAAGGCCGAGAGAGAAGATGTGAGGAAGAGGGAGGAAGAGAGGAGAGAAGGGAAGATCCTTTCTTAGAAACCTTAGGTCAAAGTTATATTGTCTTGTTCCCTAGGGAAGAGTTGTTCTCATTTTTTACAGAGAGAAAGCCAAGGCCATAAGGAGAACGACTTAAAAAGAGACCATCCCTATTAGGAAAGGAGATCTTCCCTTTATGTTTGACTATTAAGGGAGCATTGTTGGGGTCTTGCCATGTGTCCAGTGAGATTCTTCGAAGACAAGGTTTCCTTTCCCTTAAGAACCCTGCGTATGCTACTTCTTTTTGTGACCCTTTTATACTGACGTGGTATGAGTGACATCATCATTCAATGGGTGCGCTTTTATTAAACCCACGTGGCATCTTATCACATGCGTAATTTAAAGATGCATGTGTAACTGACATTTATTCCTAGTCCACTATGTTTCTACGGTTCTGTAATGGTCTTGGATTCATCAAAACTCTACGCATGTCTGAAGTTCATTGCAAATTTGCCCGCATCTTATAAATCATCGCAGATCCACGCATGTCTAAGCTTTATCGTGGGTTTATGCATGTCTTAAGGTTTATAGCGGATTCGCGCTAGTCGAAGTTCATTGTGACCTGTTTCGAGTATGAGTTCATCACAGATTTGTGATGAGTTATGAATTCATCACAAACATGCGATGGGTTATGGATTCATCGTAGTCATCTGTGTAGTGTTGGTTTGACACCCTCTGTACTCTAATGGTCTTAGTGACCACTATGTACCTACACAAACAACAACGGAATGGGTGCTGTGTTGGATGGTATGACTCTTAATTCTTGGATGAATTTCTTCATCCAAAGTACTTCCTTGGCAGCCTTACTTGTGATGGGTTATTGGTTACACTGTTAATCGACATGTGTAACCAATAATTTGTAGTGAACTGTTAATACCAAAGAAGACAAGACAATAGTCTTAAGTTCTTCTTTGGTATTTTAGTATATTCTTAACTATTGTCTACTGCTCTTGTCTTGGGTTGGATTGATTTCTACTTACAACACTAATGTCCTGTGGTATGTCAGGTCGAGTGCACAACATAACATACATGATGCTCCCTATGATAAAGGCATAGAGAACCTTTCTCATGTCATTTATCTCTTCAAGGGTATTAGGTGACATTCCTTTGGAGAGAGTGACTCCATGTTTAAAAGGAATGAATCCCTTCTTAGATTCCTGCATATTAAATTTTTTTATTATCTTGTTAATGTAAGTAGATTGAGATAATTCAATCAACCATTTCAATTTATCTTTATAGAGTCAAAGTCTCAAGATATAAGAAGTTTCTCCAAGATCTTTCATGGAGAACTATTATAAGAGCCATACTTTCACTATTATTAACATTCCTATACCATTCCCAATGAGAAGAATGTCATCTACATATTGAACAAAAAATGAAACATTGTCTCCACTTGTCTTATTATAAGCACAAGGTTCATTTGGGTTTTGCTCAAAATAAAATTCTTTAATCATTAAGTCAAACCAGATGTTCAAGTTTCTTAAAGCTTTCTTTAATCCATATATGGATATGTTGAGCTTACACATTATGTGCTTCTAACCCTTGGCAACAAAGCCTTCCGGTTGTTGCCTATAGATATCTTCATTAAGATCTCCATTCAAGAATGCAGAGTTCATATTCATTTTCCATTTTCATAATCATAGTGTGTACTTATAGGCAATAGTATTCTAATGGACTTAAAAGTGGCCACAGGCAGAAATGTTTTCTTATGGTCGATTCCTTCTTTTTTTGAGTATAACCTTTTGCCATAAGTCAAGCTTTGTAGGTCTCAACCTTTCTTGTCAAGGCCGTTCTTCCTCATGTATATCCATTTGTAACCATTTGCTAGCTTTTACCTTAGAAAAAAAGATTATAAGAATTTAGACTCTGTTGGCATTCATTGAGTTCATCTCGGCTTTCATGGCATCTACACACTTCAGGAATCTATATTTAACATAGATTCTATATAAGTTAGGGAGTCTTCTTCACTGTCCATGGTTTCCATTAAGTATTGCTTAAGATGTAGTCATTTTGTAATAAGTTGGCATTTCTACTAACATATACTATTTTTTCACTTGGGTCATAAGAGATATCCAATGTGTTTTTAGGGTAGCTTATAAATAGGAAATAATTGGTTTTGGTTTCCAATTTGTCTGCACTTATTTTTTTAACATGTGTTGGATAACCCTATACCTTAAAATGACTGACACTTTATTTTTTACCTGTCCAAAACTCATATGGAGTCTTAGGAACTGACTTGATTGAAATGCAGTTCAACACGTATATCATAATCTCTAATGCATATCCCCAAAAGTATATGAGCAACTTTAAGTGGATGAAGAGTTATCGAACGATGTCTAATAAAGTCTGATTTCTTCTCTCAAACATAATTTAATTGTAGTGTAGTAGGATGAGACAATCGTGATATAATTTCATTATCTTTTAAGTAGTCTATAAATTTGTTAGAGATATTCACCACCTCGATTTGATCGAAGGGATTTAATTTGTCTTCCTAACTATTTCTTGACTTCATGTCTAAATTCTTTGAACTTTTTACAAGATTTAAACTTATCTCTCATTAAGTACACATATCTATACCAAGAATAATCATCAATAGAAGTTATAAAGTATGGATGTGAATTATGTGTCCGAACACTAAATGTACCACATACATCTATATGTATAAGGTTAAGTGTGTTTGTACTTTTTTTAGACTTACCTATATTTAGTCTTCTAATTTGTTCTATGTATAAGGTCAATGTTCACAAGTTGGTAGATTTTCTACTGTGAGAAAATCCCGAGGACTATTCTTTACTAGTCTTGTGATTTATTCTATGTTTATGTGGCCAAGTCGGTAATGTCATAGGCAAGTGGGATTAACGGTTTCTCGTGTTCTTTTCATGGGGTTGTGTTCTAAACTTGATTCAATCACATTTGTTTTTAGAGAAAGGTGGATTACATGGATATCATTCTTAAGTTCTCCATAGGAAGGAACTTGTTATTTAATTTAATTGTAATTTTATTATTAAACAAAATGGAATAACCATTCTTACAAAGCTTAGAAACTAAAATCAAATTTCTTCTTTCAAAGTTGTGAAACATAAAGACAATCTTTAGGATTAAAACACTTTCCTTAAAAACTAAATCTACTATTTCTATAGTAGCAACTGCAACTGTTACAAATGTACCCATGTAGAGAACAACCTCATCCTTAGTCAATCTTCTACTATTTGAACTCCTGTAGAGTGTTACATACTTGAGTTGAAGTCCTAGAGTCAATACACCAGGGGCAGAAATGACCAACATATTAGTCTTTATGACCTAAGTTTCAAAATTACCTTCTTTCTTCTTCTTAAGGGATTCCAGATATTAAGGACATTTCATTTTCTAGTTTCTGTTCTACTTATAGAAATGACACTCATCTGACAACTTGTCTTTCTTCTGCTTTTTTGGTTTGTAAGCCTTTTCTGGGCCTCTTTTTGCCCTTATGTTTCTTCGTATCAGATTTTCCTTCTTTAATAAGCATGGATACTAGCTTGTCCTTTTTAATCAGATCCTTAGCATGTTGTAACATATTTCAAAGCTCTTGCAAATTAACTTTTAGCATGTTCATGTTGTAGTTGAGGACAAGCTTATTGAAGGATGTGAGCAAGGAGTTCAGGATTTTATCAATATTTGTTTCATCATCTAATTGGGAGCCAAGAGCATTTATTTATAAACCCTATCATGTTAATGACATGATCATGAACCAATTGGTTCTCAAACATCCTGGTGGTCATCAACAGTTTTATGACCTTTTGTCGAGTAGAGCGGTTCTACATGGCCTTCAAACTATCTAGAATTTCTTTGCAAAATGTTATTTTATTAAATCATCTTTGTATAGAATTGTCTAGTGAGGTGATGGTTTTGGTGCCTATCCAAAATCTTCCCATTCTTAATATTCATTCTTTTTTGCCTCAAAAGCTCTTTCATTGGGACATTTTGGTGCCTTCTAGTTTTCAATCTTATATAATTTCTTAGATGTGAGCACTAGATTTAGGTTGTGAATCCAGTCCACATAGTTGGGTCCTTTTAGATTAACTATAGAATGTACTTTTATTTACATTCTATTTCCATTTGTTCGTCTCTAGACTTCCCAAAATCTCAAAGGTGGAGACATTGTTCATGCCTCTAGAAATGTGGGGAATCACATAAGTGCATATGGTCAACTGTTTCAGCTACATAACCCCTATCACTTTCTGCGAAGGATCATAAATCTAATTATACAAGGTTCAAAGTAATAGGGCATATCGTATCGTATCTTTGGGGTACTAAAACTCTTTTTTAATAATTAAATAACATAAAACTGACATTGATGTGAAATTTTCAAAAAAAAAAAAAACTTAGAAAAAAGATGTGCATGATTCAAAGTGTATACTTGATATACCCCTTTCAACATATTGGGGTGTACTAATACTTTAAACCATGAACCTCCATAAAAGATCTTAATTTATGTTTTTCATGTGTTTATTGCTTGTGAATTATATCTTTTTCTTTTTTCCATTTTGCTCAAGACTTATGCCTCGCCCCTATGAGTCCCAACCACCTCACCTTTGCCTTTATCCTTTTAAAACCTGCTTCAAATAGTTATTTGTGCTTATTGGTGTTTCTAGAAAATATGCACATTCATTGCATGTGGAAATTTCGGATAACATTAATAATTTCAATATCCTTAACCATTAAAAAAAGGATAAGTAATCAATTTTGGCTTAATATGATAAATATATAATATTAGAGATGTGCACAAATTTTATAGACAAATTTGTGTGCTTTCTATAATTTTATTTGGAAAAATTCCTTATTAGTACCTTGTACTTTAAGCCTAATGCCACTTTGGCCCCTGAACTTTAAAACACAACAATTCAATACTTGAACTTTCAAAATGTGTCAATCCATTACCTGTCGTTAACCAATCATTAAGTGGCATTTGAAAAGACACAAATGTCTTTCGAGTGTCATTTAAATTTCTTTATCAACCATCCAAACATTGACAAAAAGTGAACAGTACCAAATCCTTGCCTCTTCTATTTAAGAAAGTTGGGGTCACCAGAATGCCTATTGAGACATGACCACAACTTTCTTGAATAGAAGAGAAAAGGATATGGGATTGTTCATTTTTTGTCAATGTTTGGATAGTCAATAAAAAAAGTTAGATGACACTCGAAGGGAATTTGTGTCTTTACAAATGCCACTTAACTGTTGGTTAACAAGTACTGGATTGACACATTTTAAAAGTTCATGTACTGAATTGTCACATTTTAAAGTTAGGGGACAAAGTGGCACTAGGCCCAAAGTACAAGGTACTAATTGGTAAATTTCCCTTTTATTTCTATATATTTTTTGAGTTTTTATTATATAATTATGACATCATATGTTGGCCTATTTGATTTGGAAAAAGCAATCTCATTTTTGGTAACTTTAAATTCTTTTATTCCATTTACATATTTAATTTTAAAACTGATTCTTGTTTATCACACTTATTTTTGTTTGGTATGATAAGTTTATAATATCTTAAATATATCAAAAATTTCTATAAATTGTATGTATTTTTTTATATTTTTATTTTTTATTATTTAATTATGACATCATAGGTTAACCTATTTAGCTGAACTAATGAACCATTATGGTGCAAGTCTAGTAGGTTAGGCTGAATTTAAGCTTAACCCAAGCCAAACCCTATAAATTGGACCTAAGGCTTCAAACCAAAGTCAAGCCTGATTTGTCCAACTTGGGTCCAACTTGCATTAAAATTTGATGCACCAAGGTTGATTTTGGACTTCGCTTTGTCAATTAGCCCCATGAAAAAATTTGACATAATTGTATGTGTATAATTATATATGCATGCACGTATGAAAATATGTACTATATATGTATTTATGATTGATTGTATGTATATAATTAGGCTTAACTTTAGCTACGTAAGGGCTAGGCTTGGGGCCAACCCAAAAAAATAAAAAGGCATAAACTTTTAACCCTAGGCCTAGGCCCAAGTTGAAGACCAAGTATTGAAGTTAGTTTGTCTAAAATTATGAATTGGATCAATTTGAGCTCGACTTAAGCCCACCTAATTTGTCTCCCTATAGACCATTGACCATCAATTAGATGCAAAAAATAATTTTCTTTTTAAGTTAGTTTATTTTTTAATCCTATTTCGGTCATTAATAAAAATAACTCTTATCTATCACACATTTTTTTTTGTATAATATGATGAATACATAATATTATAGATGCACCCAAATGCTTTCAGTTTTTACAAAATCTCTATGTTTTTAATAATTTGTGTCTCTATCTTTTTTAAAACTTTTATTATTTATTTATGATATCATGGGTTGATCCATTTGACCAAAAAGGTTGAACCATTCACCCACCACTCGAATAAGAAAATGGCTCGTTTTTGGGTCAATTTTAAGGGCCCGTTTGGTTCATAGGAATAGGGGTCCGAAATCAGAATCATAATTTGATTCTAATTGTTTGGTTAGGCGGATTTGGAATCTCATTCCCATTCTTACTAGAATGGCATTCCCCCATTTGAGGGATTGAACACTCCCTCCCCCTCCCCTAGGAATGAGAATCCATTCTAACCAATTATGATTCCGATTCTAGTTTGAACCAAACAAGTGAGGGGAATAGACCATTCTGATTCTGATTCCAAAGGATTATGGTTCTGATTTTGATTTTGATTTCGATTTTGATTCTGATTCTGATTCCAACTATGAACCAAACGAACCCTAAATCTTGTATTTCATTTCTAAGAAATAAAAATACTTTTATTTAGCATGTTTATTGTTGTTTAGTATGATAAATATATAATATTAGAGATGTGCCTAAAACTTTTCACAAATTTTTATTATTTTTGTAATATTTATATTTATATTTATTTGATATTTTTATTATTTAACTATGAGAACATTAGTTGACCCATTTGATGTGGATGGTTGGACTATTTAACTGTTTCATTGCATCTTGTATTACACAATGTACGGCCTTAGTTCTAATCAAATTGATGTTGTGTCTACCTAAACCGGAGGGAGATGGTGGAGTCATCGCCTAAAATTTTGGAAATTGGAAATTTAGGAAAACCCGAGATTTTATAGGAAAAATAAATTCTTTTCTTGGTGACTTGTTATCCAATGGATATAAGAGATTCTTAGTGTTTAGGGACCAAAGTATGGTGTGGAAAGGTGTTAAGCACCCTCTATGCCCCTAGTTAAACTGACCTCTACTTTGCCAATGTTCTAAGGAATATTTTTTATAATTTTGGGCTTTTGAAAAATATTTGCAAGAGACACGCACTATCAATTTATTGAAAGAGAAAGAAACTAATTAACAAAGAATCCAAGGCTAAAAATTACGAAGTTTAGACTATATATTCTTTAGGCCAAGAAAACAAGTAAGAAACTATTAACGAGACTAATAAGTGATCAATGATTTATACAACAAAAGAAGTTGGGAAAGAATTACAAAGCCAATGAGAAATCAATAATGAAAATTAAAAGAAGATTGAGAAGCTAACTAAAGAACAATTGTGCTTCACAAATCTATGAATGACCTGCATGCAATAATCTTATAAATCTTTATTTGTTGCTTGGAGTTTTAGATGATAATAGACTAGTGGGAGGGGCCTATCCTAAAATAGAAGGCTCTCTCATAGTACCTTGGGGCTCCCGATGTGATGGGTCAGCACTTATCAATTAGTAAGTTTTAACCTAAAATGACAATGAACCTTGTCTAATAGATGCCAAAGGGAAAGCCCATAAGATATGGGTGAATTTATAATCCTTCATAGAAAGTAAATGGGTTATGCAACTAAAACAGTTGCCCTATGCACCTATGTGATTTCTCACATTTCTAGAGACATGAATAATGTCTCCATCCCTAAGATAGAGGGAAATCTAAGAGATGAACAAATAAAAATGGAATGCAGATAAAAGTCCTTTCTACGATACACATAACATGAAACAATCATAAGGTTATGGACTAATTTACTTGTGCAATTTCTCAAAAATGGCACACAAGACAATTCACTAGACATCAACAAACTCAAGTGACCAAACTATGTAGAGTGGTTCCATAACCTTAATTTGGTATTCACGTTTGAGAAGTTGAACAAAATTGCCACTAACCCAACACTAGAACACCCCTGATAAAGCCTTTGAGGCAAGAAGAAGAGAATATAAGGAATGAGAATAAAAAAATTCTCTTGCCTAGTGTTACATCATTGCCTCACTAGATAACTCGATCCAGAGACAATTTGACAAAGTAGAAATCTGCAAAGATATTCTAAATAGTTTAAAGACTATGTATAAGGACAAAATCGTTATGCACGACAAAAGGTCCTCAAATTGTTGATGACCACCAGGATGACCGAGAACCAACCGGTTCATGACCATGTCATGAAGATGATAGGTTTTATCAATGAACTGGAGGCTCTTGGCTCCTAAGTAGATGATGACATTAAGACTGATGTCATCTGCAACTGTCTACTCACATCTTTTAATCAATTTGTCAAGACTGATGCCATTTTGTATCTATTGACGATCTTGTCAATGTATATAGATTGGAATACCCCAATTGTCCTCTTCGATCTATCTATATAGAGTTGAAATCCTAAGACATAATAGGTTTCTCCAAAATCTTTCATGGAGAATTGCTACGAAAGTCATACATTTAACGTAGTTAACATTCCTACATCATTCCTAATGAACAGAATGTCGTCTACATACAAAATCATAAATGTAATCATATCTCCCATTGTCTTTTTGTAAATATAGGGTTCATCTAGATTCTGCTCAAAATTAAATTGTTTAACTATTGAGTCAAATCGGATGTTCCATCTTCTGGAAGCACGGCTACAAGCAAGAATGTCTCCTCATAATTGACTCATTTCAGAGTGTACCCTTTCGCTACAAGCCGAGCTTTATAGGTCTCAACCTTTCCATCAGGGCCCTTCTTCCTCTTGTAGATTCATTTGCAACCGATTGCTTTCCCCCTAGGGGTGGGTCTACGAGAGTCTAGACTCCATTGGTTTTCATCGAGTCCATCTCAATTTTTATGGCATCTACCAATTTCAAAGAGTCTATGTCCAACATAGCATCCATATAAGTCACAGGATCTTCCTCACTGTCTATAGTTTCCATCAAGTAACTTTTTTAATTAAAGTCATAACATATTGGAGGTCTAGAAACCCGGGTAAATCTTCTAAATTGGATATTGTTATTTGGAATCAGTGGGTTATCTCCCACTACTCTTGAGCTCTCTTCATCAAGAAAAGTTTTCTAATGTTGATTGTTCAAGATGTAGTCCTCCTCCAAGAAGTAGGTATTTCGACTAACAAACTCTTTTTATTCTCGTAGGTCATAGAAGAGATACCCTACGGAGTCCTTGGGGTAGCCAATAAATAGGTAGTGGCTAATTTTGGATTCTAATTTATCCACACTTGTCTGTTTGATGTGTATTGGACAATCCCATATTTTCAAGTATCTTACACTTGGTTTCTTGCCAATCCATAGCTTATAAGGAATCTTAGGAACCAACTTGGTTGGAACCCAATTCAACATAAAATTATAGTCTCTAATGCATGCTCCCAAAAGAAAATGGGTAACTCTGAATGGACGAGGAGTAATCGGACCATATCTAATAGAGTTAGATTTCTTTTTTCTAACACACCGTTTAATTTTGGTGTAGCAAGAGGATACAACTATGATATAATCCCATTGTCCTTTAGGTAGCCCCTAAATTTGTCGAATAGATCTTCACCTCCTTGATCTGATCGAAGGGCTTTGATCTGTCTCCCCAACTATTTTTCAACTTCTTATCTAAACTCCTTGAACTTTTCAAAAGATTCAGACTTATATCTCATTAGGTACACGTTACCATACCAAGAATAATCATCGGTGAAAGTTATAAAATAACAGTGTTGGTTTTGTGTCCTAAAATTCACGGGACCACACACACCAATGTGTATAAGGTCAAGTGTACATGTAGTTCTTTCAGGCTTACCTGTAAATGGCCTTTTCGCCATATTGCCTTGGAGGCAGGGCTCACAAGTTTGATCTTCCATAATGAGAAAAATCTAAAGGACCATCCTTCACCAATTTTGTGATATGTTCTATATTAATATGATCAAGTTGGTATTGTCATAGGCACGTGGGATTAACTGTATCATGCGTTCTTTTCTTGGGGATGTGTTCTAATATAGTTTCGACTACATTTGTTTCTAGAGAAGAATGGAGAATATAAAGACTATTCTCAAGTTCTCCATGAGTAAGGAATTTTCTGTTCAATTTAATTATAATCTTATTACTAGAAAAACTATCCTTATACAACTTAGGAATTAAAATTAGATTTATTAAGTAAAGGTATATAAATAGAGATTGCAATTTTCCCCATTTCCCCTATCCTAGTGGGGATCCACCTAAAGAAAGGGTTAGCATCCATCATATGGATGATGAAACCATGCTAAATGGCTGAAAAATTTTTCAAAAATTTCCTAATCCTTCCAGGAATTAAATTCCCTATGTTTTGAAAAGTTACATTTTAAGGATCGGTCTTGCACTGAACCGAAAAAGATCTGAAACCATCCAAAGAGGGAGATACATACCTGATATGGATACCACAAACACAGATTCCAAGGTGGAAGTTCACGCCCAAATCATTCCTAAAACAAGTCTCCACTGAAGATGGTGTAGTGTATTCATGAAGCCAGTTCAACAATGCAGTTTTCAGCAAAA
This sequence comes from Nelumbo lutea, assembly GCF_056320005.1. Taxonomy (NCBI): domain Eukaryota; kingdom Viridiplantae; phylum Streptophyta; class Magnoliopsida; order Proteales; family Nelumbonaceae; genus Nelumbo; species Nelumbo lutea. The sequence continues at coordinate 67,945,658 of NC_142686.1, forward strand.
CTGCAATCCGACTGCTTGAATCGAATTAGGGAGGTGAGCACGGAATTCCTCTGAATTTTTCTTGCAAAAATTAGAAGAAAACTGATCTATATCAGTCCCAAAATAGCTATTATTGAACTAGGGTTTCTTGGGAGACTAAAGAAGAAGAGAAAGCAGAATAGAGAGGTGTTCTTGTTCAGTTCGCCCTCTTATTTTATCTCTTTATGGAGCACTTCTCCTAGTCAAATTAGGAGATTATCCAAATCTAATTTGGATCAGGACTCTATTAAGAGATAAGCCTTATCCTCTTAAGAGGATAGGTGCTCCATACTAATTCATCATATTAATTATGGGCCTTAGGCCCATCAGCTATAAGGCTCACAACCCAAGGGTGTTGCATGGCCAATTTAGGCTTGATTTGTATGGTGTGGGACCCCACAATGACCTCACATAAGTCTACATGTGTTCGGCCCAGCCTCTATGAAAAGGCCTAGCCGAATTCACTGTTAAACACAGTGAACCCCTGAGCACATCACTATGGGTTCAAAATGACTCAACATTTACACTTAAGTGATCATTGAATTCAATCACCCTATGAAGACACAAGGATAATGGACTTAAGTAAGATAAATCCCATCAGGTAATCAACCCTGCAGTGGCCTCTTACACTTAACCTCTTGACCCATAACATCTCAACATTTGCAAAATATATTTACACTTAAGTGATCTTGTCCTTTTGCAAATATTTTTCATAAAACATAATATATATATATATATATTGCAAAACCAAATCTCAAACACAGTTGAAATCCATTGCCGTCAATTTAGGTTTCCATCAGAGAGAGTGTAAGTCCTATCATTCACTTTGTTCGACAAATGGGCCATTCCTATCACTATGATCACCCACTTAAGTGAATTCTCAGACTGCCCTAACATACCCAGGTTTTGACCCTCAATGGATATCACTGATTGGCATATCAAAGACAGCCCAATCCGACACCTAATGCAGTACCATAATCAAGTCTAGGGGTTATGTGTAACTTTTCAGTTTTGTCCATCAATCTCCAAGGTCTAGGGCATAACTGAAAAATGATCTAGGTTCAGTATTAAAACTAAACACACACTGCATGTGCTTTGGATCTAACTCTAGCAACTGAGACAAGCTGCTCCAACTTCTTTGGTAGCACATCAGTGTTATCCTTAGCAAGATAAACTCCCCAAGTCTATCTAACGATTGAGAACATTCTAAAATAACATAAGTCTTATAAGTGTCCAGTTTAATGGGTGATTTCACAGAAACATACCAATATCAACATGAAACAATAATGTACTTTTATTCATTTACAATAAATGTATTTGTACATCAATCTGATTAGAGCTAAGGGCATACACTGTCTAACACCGCCCCGAATGGGGCGGGCATGGAGATGATTTTCTCCCTGTGGGGATGAGGATGGGGATATTTTCATCCCTATTAATGGAAATAGGGCAGGAACGGGGAGAATCTCCCCGCCCCACGGGGACCCTGATCCCCGCCCCGTGGAATCCCCACTAATATATATGTATATATGTATGCATACGTTATATATGTATACATTACAAGAAAACTGATCTTTAGCAACGGTTTTTCCAGCAACGGACAAAAAAACGGTTGCTAAAAATCACATATGGCAACGGATTATTTTGTCTGTATTTATATGTTCAATTTTGTATTTAACTTGGCCACAGTTTCATGAACCGTTGCAATACATGCTTTAGTTTTGAGACAGTTATAAAATTAACTGTTGCAATACGTATTCTACTTTTCTTGAAACCGTAGCTGCATGTTTGCACGGGTTTTTCCTCAACTTTTCATCATCTGAAAATAAGCATTGCTCATGCATACCTTCTTCTTGCGCGTCTTTCTCTATCCCTCTCTCTCTCTCTACTTCACTCTCTCCGTGCCTGCTTCATTCTTTCCATCTCTTTGCTACACTCTTTCCCTCTGTTCGTGCTTCTCAGGTTATTGGTGTTCAAGGAGTGAAGCGACGGTGAATCGAAAACCCTCAGGCTTCTACTGCTGCATCTCTCTTCAAGCAACAGTGAGTTTGTCTATCCCTCTTCTTCTTCTTCTTCTTCTTCTTCTTCTCTCTCTCTCTCTCTCTCTCTCTCTCTCTCTCTTTCTCTCTCTCTGTCCTATTCATTTTGTATGCTCACTTTGACCAGATTAGAACTCTGCATTCGGCAGTTTTAAAGCGAACTCCAGGCTTAGGTTTTTTTGATGGAAGGGGCTTATCTCAGTTACCTTTGAGCCTAAGAATGGTTACCCGGTGCTAAAACCTCGAGGTTAGGTTTGTATGCAGCCTATCCCTCCCCATGAACCTAGGTAGTAGTGACCAACATTGTGTAATGGCCTTTACCAAGAGCCATGCAAGCTATTTTGTTATTCGGCAGTGTTATTATCCTTGATGAAATAAGTGACCCTTGATCCATAGTTGATGTCAAAATCTTAGATGTATTTTATTTATATTTTGTATAGTTTGATATTCCTAAATTCATGTAACCATGCGTAGTTTTGTTAATTCAATGGACTTCTCATACTAGCTTTATATTATATTGGTTATTGAACTCATGGAAAAAATTGCAAAAATAATTAAATCTATTTGCTTGTAGAGAGAGCTTCAGCGAGAACAAGAGCAGACAGAGTCTGGGATTCGACCTTCAAGGTGGGAATTTTCTTCCTCCACAACCAGTAGGTATGTTACATATGCTTTCCTTTGAGATGGGTCAACATTTTCTGATCCAGAGCATGTAGGCCAGACAAGCAATTGTTTTTGATTACTTCATATTGGAAATTATCAACATTTCATCAAAAAACGAATTTATTTATCTCATACTATAAATTCTAGTAAGAAATTCCCTTAAGCTACTCTGAATTATTTCTACAATGGTCTTTCAATGAGGGCTCTCACATCAGACTGAATAGGACATGCCTTACTAAGGAGTCATACTGGTTGCTTGATAAGGGCTTAGCTTCCCATCATAACATACCATCTAGGTGGTTTATGGACCCAGACAACTCAATTTAGCATCCGGTTAATGCCGAAAATTTGTGGATCATTTTCCATGAGTCTATGTGTGTGCCTTAAGACTCTCCATGGATGTTGGTGTATATACAAGTATCTTGTCCAATGTTGGTAAATATATGTTTTACATAGAGTTTCCCTTGCAAGCTGATAATCTTTATACAATATTTACACCAGCCGGTGTAATATAATGCAACTAGTACTTTTCCTGCTACAGCATATATTCATGCATGGAGATTGTTAAGAATTTGTGGGACAAGTAACTGAAGTACGATAGGAGTGTGAAGTAAATGTTAGTGTCATGATAGAGAAAATGACACCATTAGAGAGGTATTGTCCTCTGATTATTTTGGATTGTCATTGTCAATGGTAATCCTTAAAAGGCTGAAGCAACTTGAGACAGATTGCTCAGTATCCCATAAGTTTGTCAATGATAACATCTGTTCTTCCTGTTATTATAAGATTTGTCCTTTGGACCACATTCATGCAAGGCTGACAATCTGGCATAGAGGAGAGTTGTCTTGATATGATGGGCCCATGGTTCAAAGTATCGATACGATACGATACACCCATGGTTCAAAGTATTAATATCCCAAAAGTTTCGGCTGTTTCTAAGTACCGATATGATACGACTGAAACTCGTATCGTATCGACACTTTGAACCTTGAATGGGCCACCCCTTTACTATGTCATAATAGCCCAAAAGTCATACAAATTGGAGAATCCTAATTCCCCAACATTTCACTGTCAGCTTGCTTCAGCTGAAGATTTTCAGCCTGAACTCCCAAAATACCAAATTGAGAATTTAATTTATCTAACCAATACATTATGGCTAATTGGTTTATGAGCTTTCTTTGGACCAAAAGATCATGTTCCTATGAATTTTCTTTGTCTATTGTAAATAATGTATTGGTGGCCATGAGTCACATAGTCTTTGCTGCATTTTAGTGATTTTACAGAAACATGTTAATATCTGTGGTGTTTCCATGTGTAGTTGGCCTAGGGAGAGGTATCGAGAAAGGGAAAATGGGAGATCAGGGAATGAAGGTGGCATGAGGCCAAGCAGCAGTGGCCATGAGAATCAACCTGCAACTTCTACCAGCATGTCATCCATGCCAACTGTTGTTCTAGCTAATTAAACGGGTGGCCTTAATTAGCTAATCTCTGCTCATCAGGATAATTGAAAGAGAACAGTACTGTTGCCAAGTTGGCAGAACAAAGTTGCCATGAGACAACAACTATTTTGACAGAGTGATGTGTGACTTGGGGCCAGTTGTTAAATGTCCGAAAACCTGCACCCAATGGGTGTGGCAGTGAAGCAATCTTTAGGCACAAATTTGTACTAAGCAGATGCTGGGGACCGGACCCAATTGATGCAGCTGCCTTCAGGGCTGGACTAATGTCTTTAAGGCAGGCACAAATTTGTACTGATCAGGCACAAATTTGTACTGTTTGACCCTTTCTCTTAAGTTACTTCTATAATTCTGGGGTCCCAGGACATGTATGGTTCTGTTAGAAGGGTTCTTGTTAGAAGGGTTCGGTTCTTGGGAAGAACACTGCTGATTCTGCTCCACCCTACATTGTGACATCTTCAATGGGAGCAGGCTTTGGATTTCTTTGGGCGTGAACACCTTCATTGGAGGATACCATTTCTTCATATTAGGTATATCCCTCTCCTACTATTTGGGTTTAGATCTGGTTCGGTTCTTGGTTCAAGATTGATCCTTGAAAAATGCAGTTTTTCTAAAACAGGGAATCTGATTCCTAGATGGGAGAGAGAGAAATTTTTGAAATTTCGCCCAACCTACTTGAAGGTTTTGGCCATCCATATGATGGATCTCTCATTCATTCTGTGGTATCAGAGCCATGGTTCAAATCTTGAACTGAAATAGACTAGATCTGACCTGCGCAAATGGGCAGAAGGTGTTCTACCCGATTTGCGCAAATTAGGGTTTTTTTTGGGAAATCGGTTCTCAGATCAAGGGCGAATGATCTGAAATTAGTTTTTATAAATTTAAAATATATTTAGAATTGTTTTTTATGATTTTCTTGATTTATGGGCTGTTTGTACAAAGGAGATCAAATTCTTTATTGGCGTAGGAAATATGCGATTTCATAGTTCTATTCATTCTCGTCTGTAATTAATTTTTTTTTTTTTTAGACTGAATGTATAGGTATTCGATCTGATGTAATATTAATAGAAAGTTAAGGTTTTTTTATTCTATTTTATTCAAGATCGAAGCTGTATGCGCTGGAGAAGAAGATTTCGCAAATGGGAAAATTGCTATCTGCGATTTGCAGTTTATGAAACTGCAAACTATGATCTAACATTTGTTTTGCAGGTTTGAGATGTGTGAACAACCCTATTACTAATTCTTGTTTATTCTTTAATCAGAATTTAATTTTAGATCGTTTCTTGAATTAATTCTTTAATTAAAAATCAAACCCTAGACCCATTCGACCAGATTGGTCCAAACTGGTTGGACAGAATCTGTGGTTCGATGAGGGCTGTTCTCAGCCCTAATTTTCCACTTTTGGGTCAAGGGATTGATGTTTAATTGTGAGACTTAATTCAGCCCACACCTGTAAGGCCTAGTTTTAAGGAGTTAAAACTGCTAAAGCCTACTAATTGCAACAAAGCTATATGGGCCGAATTGCTAACTGCTATTCAACCCATATACCTAGATAATATTAATTAGTAATATTATGGATTAAAATGGACTTTAATAATGGGCTTTACAGATATTAATTGATTGGATCAATTCTATCCTTGCATGTGATGTATGGATGTGTGATGTGTAACATACATGGGTCATAAGTACTTGGCCCATGCAAATATGATAGTGGCTCTTGCGCACACCATGGCTAAATGCACATCATTGCCATTGTGTCCCTTTGGGTCATTGGATGTCCTCCCTCGGTTGTGGGCCCTACACCCCTGAAAGGATTCTTGTGGAACCCTATCTGTTTAGGGCCCACCAGAAATCCAGCTTTATGAAAGTCAATGGGAGTCACTTTGGTTTGACCTAAATCAAACTAGGGCGTAACATTTGTTCCCTCCTGAAATATGAGTGCATGTGATAGGGAGATTCATATGATGAACTTTCTAAAGGCCTTCCATCATTTAGCATGAAGATGAGTCATTTAGTAATGAGGAAACGCATCATAAAATTGGGCTATCGATTTGCTGTTGGATCTATCGGAGTGTTTCATAAGATGATAGGGGTGTCATAGACCGATATGGGAGGGGATTACTAGAAAATAGAAGACTCTCTCACAGTACCTTGGCGTTCACGAATATGATGGGTAAGCACTCACTGGATAGAAAGGTTTAACCTAAAATGGCAATGAACATTGTGTGACAGAGGCCAAAGGGAAAGCTCATATGATGAGTGGATATGATACTTCACAGAAAGGTGGTGGGGTTATGCAGCTGAAACAGTTGGCTCCATGCACCCTATGTGATTTCCCACATTTCCAGAGACAATTCGCTGTCTCCTTCACTGAGATAGGAGGGAAAGCTCAGATATGAATAAATGGGAATGGAACATAGATTAAAAGTCATATCTATGTAGATTACATGAATCAAATTAGGATATGGACTAATGTTTGCTCTTTTATCAGAAAATGACAAACGAACAATTTGCAAAGCTTTTGGACGACAATAAGCTTAAGGGCCCAAACTATGCCGATTGGTATCGTAACCTAATGCTGGTCTTAACCTCTAAAAAATTGGATAATGTGGCTAAGAATCATGCCTCGGAGCATCTGGGAGATAGGGCTTCTGAGGCCCAAAGAAGGGACTATCAAGAATGGGAGGAGAAAAACTCCCTTGCCCAATGCTATATCATTGCCTCCTTGGACAATCCGATATCGAGGCAGTTTGATCAGATCGAACTTTCCAAGGACATATTGGATAGTTTAAAAACAACATACGAAGAGCAGAATCGTTCTACTCGACAAAAGGTCTTGAAACAATTCATGACCGTGCAAATGTCCAAGGGCCAGTAAGTTCATGACCATTGTCTTTGGATGATGGGCTACATCAATAAGCTTGGGGCTCTTGGATCCAGGCTGGATCATGTGACCCAGATAGATGCCATTCTCAACTCTTTGCCTCCACCCTTCAATCCGTTCATCATGAACTATAACATGAATAAGCTGAATGTTAGCGTTCAGGAACTCAACAATACATTGCAGAGGGATAAAAAACTGATCAAGAAGGATGAGCCCCTAGCCTTGCTTGTCAAATCTGGCAAGAAGGGCAAGAAAAGGAGGGCAAAGAGAAAGCCCTAGAAGAAGGCCACCAACCCAAGAAATAGACGAAAGACAAGGCATCAGATGCCTATCATTTTTGTGAGCAGATTGGCCACTGGAAGAGGAACTGTCCTCAATACCTGGGGACTTCTATAAGTGTTGCAGCTATGGCCATAGGAACCATAGAATTAATTTTTAGAGAATGATCAATTGTACTGAAAGGTAGTCTTTATGTACAAAATTTGAGAAGAAATTTGATTTATGTTTCAAAATTGTGTGCGAATGGATATTCTATCTTCTTTATGTTCTGCATCATTCTCTAGAAACTACCATAATCGAAACTACGTCGGTTGATATCCCCAAGAAAAGAATCCATGATACAGTTAATCCCATGTGCCTATGGCATTACCAATTTGGCCATATCAGCATTGATCATATCACAAGATTGGTAAACGATGGTCCTTTGGATTTTCTAACTATAGAAGATCTTCCCACTTGTGAGCCTTGCCTTCAAGGTAAGATGATGAAATGGCCATTTAACGGTAAGCTTGAAAGATGTGCAGGCATGTTTGACCTTATACATATTGATGTATGTGGTCCTCTGAGTGTTAGGACTCGTAACCAGCACGTGTATTTCATTACATTTACCGATGATTATTCTCGGTATGGTTACGTGTACCTAATGAGACACAAGTCTGAATCATTTGAAAAGTTCAAAGAGTTCAGACAAGTGGTTGAGAAATAGTTAGGGAGAGAAATTAAGACCCTTTGATCGGATCGAGGTGGCAAGTATCTCTCTGACGAATTCAGGGACTACTTGAAGGTCAACGGGATAGTATCACAATTAGCTCCTCTTGCTACACCATAGCTTAACGGTGTTTCAGAGAGGAGGAATATGACCTTATTGGATATGGTCCAGTCACTTCTCGTGCACTCAGAGTTGCCCACATCCTTTTGGGGTTTCGCATTAGAGACTGTGATATACGTGCTGAATCGGGTTCCAACCAAATCGGTTTTGAATACTCCATATGAACTTTGGACCGGAAAGAAACCAAGTGTCAGACACTGGAAGATTTGGGGTTGTCTAACACATGTTAAAAGAACGAGTGCAGACAAATTGGAATCCAAGACCAGTCATTGCCTATTTGTAGGCTACCCCAAGGGTTCTGCAGGTTACCTATTCTATGACCTAGGAGAACAGAAGGTGTTCTGTAGTCGAAACACACATTTCTTGGAGGATGATTAATTACATCCTGAACAACCATTGTCAGGAAATAGTTCTTGATGAGGAGAGCTCAGGAGCAGTGGGAGGTGTCCCACAAGTTCCAGGTAGTGACCAACCTAGAAGATCTACCTGGATATCCATGCCTCTAGTCTGTTTTGGCTATGACCAGGATAGTTACCCGGGTATCTCGTGACTTATACGGAAGCTATGTTGGACATAGATTCCTTAAAGTGGGTAGATGTCATGAGAGCTTAGATGGACTCAATGGAGACCAATGAAGTCTGAACTCTAGTAGATCTGCCCCCGGGGTAAAAGCAATTGGTTGCAAATGGCGCTATAAGAGGAAGAAAGGCCTCGATTGTAAGGTTGAAACCTACAAAGCTCGTTTGGTGGCGAAAGGGTATATTCAGAAAGAGGGAATCAATTATGAGGAAACCTTTTTGCCCATGGCCATGCTTAAATCCATTCGGATCCTGCTAGCTATAGCATCATACCATGAATATGAGATTTGACAAATGGATGCCAAAACTATGTTCCTGAATGGAGATCTTAATGAAGATATCTATATGCAGCAACTGCAAGGTTTCATAGCTTCGGGTCAGCAACACATGGTATGTAAATGAAATAGATCCATATATGGACTTAAGCAAGCTTCTAGGATTTAGAACATCCGGTTTGACTCTACTGTCAAAAGGTTTGACTTTGAGCAGAATCTGGATGAGCCATGTGTTTACAGGAAGTCCAGTATGGACAAGGTTACATTTTAGGTTCTGTATGTAGACGACATTTTACTCATTGGGAATGATGTAGGAATGTTGACTACGGTGAAAGTATGGCTTTCATAGCAATTCTCCATGAAAGATCTTGGAGAATCCTCCTATATACTGGGTCTTCGACTCTGTAGAGATAGATCAAAGAGGATAATAGGATTATCCCAATCTGCTTACATTGACAAAATAGTCAAGAGATATAGCATGGAGAACTCCAATAAGGGAAATGTTCCTTTCAAGCCCGGAGTCACTCTCTCCAAGAAGATGTCTCCCAAGACTTCTGAGGAGATTGAGGGCATGAAGGACGTTCCCTATGCCTCAGTCGTAGGGAGCATCATGCATGCCATGCTGTGCACTCGTCCTGACATAGCTCAGGCAGTGAGTGTGGTAAGCAGATTCCAGGCCAACCCAGGGCAGGAGCATTGGACCGCTGTGACAAATATACTTAAGTACCTTTGAAGGACAAAAGAGTTTTGTCTGGTATTCAATGGTAGCTCACTATAGATCCAGGGGTATACTGATGTCGATTTATAGTTGAATCCAAATGATAGAAAGTCTACATTTGGGTACGTTTTTCTGATAGGATCGTGTGTTGTTTGCTGGAAAAGCAACAAACAGGGGTTCACGGGAGATTCTACAACCGAAGCCAAATACATTGTCGTAAGTGAAACTACCAAAGAAGTCGTGTGGATGAAAAGTTCATTCATGAATTGGGAGTACTTCCATCCAGCACACCACCCATCCCGTTGTTCTGTGACAACAATGGAGCTATCACTCAGGCTAAGGAGCCACGAGCCCACTCGAAGTCGAAGCACATCGAGAGGAAGTACCATGTACTGCGGAAGATTGTTGGTAGAGGGTACGCCCTGATTCAGAAGGTAGCGTCAGCGGAGAATGTAGCAGACCCATTGACTAAGCCACTCACACGGAGAGTGTTTGAGAAACACGTGGAAAGTCTGAGACTCCGGCTTGTACCCAATTGGTCCTAAGTGCAAGTGGGAGTTGTTAGGCAGTGTATGCCCTTAGATCCAATCAGATTGATGTACATTATGACATTTATTGTAAATGAATAAAGTGCATATTTGATTCATGTTATTATGGTGTGTTTCTATTTAATACCCTTAAATTGGACACTTATGAGACTTGTATTAGTCTAGAATGTTCATAGCCATTGGATAAGTCTAGGGAGATTTATCCTGCTAAGGCTAACACTGATGTACTGCCATGTGTTGGGGTAGCCTGTCTCAGCTGCTAGGGTGAGACATGATGTACATGCAGTGTAGGTTTACTTAAAACCCTGAACCAGACCAGAATTCTAGTATTGCCCTGGGCCTAGGTGATTAGTGGGAAAAACTGGAATATTACACCTAACCCCTAGACTCAATTATGATACTTTACTAGGTGTCAGATTAGGTTGTCTTTGATATGCCAATTAGTGAGATCCTTAGAGGGGGTCAAAACTTGGGTATGTTGGGACAGTCTGAGAATTCATTTGAGTGGGTGATCATAGTGACAGGATCAACCCCTTTGTCGGACAAAGGTAATGATCGGGGATGCACTCTCTTTGATGGAAACCAAGACTGCTGGCATCCGATTTCAATCATTGAAATTTGTTTTGCAAAATATATTTATATAAAGATATACATATATATTACGGTTTCAAAATGTTTGCAAAAGGTTTTAATTCTCGGGATCAATGTGAGCAGAGAGTGCAACACTGTTCCTTGTAGCCAAGGGAAAGGTCATCTCTTGTCGGGCAGTGTTTGATCATTATGGGCTAAGAGGTTAAGTGTAAGACCATTGAGGGTAATACCTAATGGGCTAATCTTGCATCTGCCCACAGTCCCTGGGTTTTATAAGGTGGCTTGGCCCAGGGACCACTTAGTGTAAGTGTTGGGCCAATTAAGAGCCGATGGTGATGGACTCAGGGGTTCACTGTCCATAACAGTGAATTTGGCCAGGCCTTGTAATAGAGGCTAGGCTGAACCCATGTGGCTGATGTGTAGATCAATGTTTGGGTCCCACACCATACAAAGAAGCCCAACTAGGCAACAATTTGGAGGGTTACTGAGCACATAGACTTATTGGGCCTAAAGCCCATTTTGAACTGGTCTAATTTGATTTGTTAAAGAGGGGTGGATCTGGGATTGGATCAGCAGATAGGATAGAGAGTTATCCCTATCCACTCAGAGAGTCTAGACCTAAATACATATTTGGATCTGGAAACCTCCTAATGAGATTATGAGAGTTGATCTAATCTGTAGATAAGATAATGATCTATCCTTATCACTTAAAGAGAGTCCAAATTCAAATAACGATTTGAATAAGGAAACTCCTAATGGGATTAGGAGCTAATGTCATTAAGTCTATAAAAGGAAGATGAGGCAAATCATTTAGGACATCCCCAACACACATCAGATCTTAGATCACACAGAGAGAAGACAACAATAGTGTGACTGCACCATCTTCTCCCTGCGTTCTCCTCCAGTTGCCGCCTACTGCCAGTTCGATCTCTAGTTTTGTAGGAGTGATCAAGAATAGTTCTTGATATCAGTCTTTGGAGAAAGGCTTATATGAAGTCATGCTCACAGCCTCCACCGAATTCTTGCTAAAAGGGCTCGGTTCTTAGGAAGAACCGCCTACTGCCACTTCATTGGTTAGCCAAATAAGAGGTGGGGATGTGGGAGACTCACCTTGCTCTCACAAGGACTTAATTAAGTAACGACAAAACCCGTTTAGGCTTAGCCAGTTAAGGAAAGTAATTACAAGCTCCCCTAAAATTCAGCACACTTTTGAACCAAATGTGTGGAGCCTCCTAAAGGATCTTGCTATCCAAATTTTAAATTAAGGTTTTGGGTGAACCGCACGTAAAAGGGTGGAGGTTTTTAGGCTAAGGGGGATGAAATCCCCACCTTATCTTATTTAAATTGGATTTCCCTTAAACGGATTAACGGAAAAACACAACAAACAAAATAAGTGCAACTAATTACAATCCATGAACAGCTATCTCTAATATGCAATTCAGCAATAAAATAATAAAACAAATTAATTCAGCAAAGAGAGCAATTAAAAAAAATGTAAAACCCTAAGACATTAACAACTAACAAGTTGATTTCAGCAATTAAATAATCCTATATGATGCATGCTATAGAACATATCAAACCCTAAATGTTGGAATGTAAATGCAAAAACAATTAAATTCGAAATTGGAAATTTAAATTTTGAAATTTCAATTCAAATTCAAATTCAAATTCAAATTTTGAAATTTAAATTCAATTTCGAAATTTTACATAATTTCCTAATTAACAATTAATTACTCAATTAAATAACTAATTTGATCTAAAGACAAAACAAAAAAAATATATATATAGCCAAATCTATTAAGAAATAAAAATAAAAATAAATAACCAAAGATTCGGAAACACTAATCTATCAAGATAAATTCGAAAGAAAAAGAAAAATAAAAAATAAGTTGGGACGACCACACCTGAATCGCTACCCAATATTTTTCTTTTTCTTTTGTGCGTTCGGCTACTACGTCCTGCGAAAACAAAGAAGAATTTTGAGAGTTTTATTTCCAAAGGTTGCTAGTTTTGGCTCCTTCCTTTCAAGACCTCGTGATCTCTCCCTATAAAGGGAGATGCAAATCATAATGAACACACGTTCTGTCAATCAGAGCCCTTAGACTACCCTTTGCCCTCAGCCTTCCTTCGTCTTTCAAGGAGACCACCACACGTAGCCTTACCACATCACCCACATTAGAATCTCTGGTTATCCCTTGATCACGAAGGATGGCCGCCCGTAAGATCAATCTTTCCTCAGTTCCAAAAGAGCAATCCAATGAGCAGCCAGGAGACAACTGAACGAGTTGACATTGAAATACTTTCCAGCAAGGTGTATGACTTTGAGGCTTATTTCAACTAGCTAAAGCAGATACAGGCCGAGGTGAGAAGCACCTTGCAATTATCTCTCCAGAAAACATCTGCAACTGAGCATTCCCCGCTCACCCCTGTCGGTTCTTCTGCATTTGTCCCTGTTAACCACCTCATGACCTTCAACTATAGTGTGAATGAATATCCTTCCAGAACCAACCCTATGCCTGCATAAGAAACAACACAGAAAACTCGTTTCTCCACCACTAAACAATCCCATATGATCCCACAAAATAACACAACAACAAAGGCACCCATTAGCCGCATCGAACAAAAAGAGTATGTCTAGAGCCAAATGAAGGAGAGCCAGAATAGAGCCCAATATGCACTTATACTCCAAAAGCCCTATTCTAGCTGCATCCTATACAAATTCATAGACGTGTTGGGATTATTTTCCAGGATGGAGATCTAAAGGTTCGGGAGTTCTCCAAATCCTTGACTAGACCAACATACGCATGCATCAGCTTGACCATAGGAAGTATAGGCTCATGGGTAGAGTTGGCGAAAAGGTTCCTATCCAAGTGGTTCACCCTAGAGTGGAGGTTGACGATGGTAGACATGTGCAACATAGAACAACGCACCAGGGAGGACCTCCTGGCTTATGTCATGAGGTTCCAAAAATTGACTCACTTGGTCTTCGATGAGCACGACATTGAGAAAAGCTTTGTTGAACAGTGCATGCATGGGATGCACCCAGCCTACAGAATAGGCATTGAAAACATTGAGGTCGAGACCTTTAGTCAGCTGTAGAAGTGCATGAAGAGGACAATGTTAGACAGTTTTGTATGCCCTTAGCTTCAATCAAAAATTGATGTACTTTATGAGTTTATTATAAATGAATAAAAGTGCATATTTGATTCGTGTTCCCTTGGTATGTTTCTGTGCAATACCCTTAAATTGGACACTTATTGAGACTCGTGTTAGTTTAGAATGTTCACAGCCAGTGGGTCGGTCTAGGGAGACCTATCCTAACAAGGCTGACACTGTGGTGCCACCAAGTCGGTTGGGGTGGCTTATCTCAGCTACCGGGGTGAGACCCTAGGCACATACAATGTGGGATTAATTGAATCTTTGAACTGGACCAGATTTCCAGTATTGCCCTGGACCTTGGAGATTGATGGACAAAACTGGAAAGTTACACCCGACCCCTAGACTCGATTATGATACTGTACTAAGTGTCGGATCGGGCTGCCTTTGATGTACCAATCAGTGAGATCCTTAGCGGGGGTCAAAACCTGGGTATGTTGGGACAATCTGAGAATTCATCTAAGTGGGTGTTCATAGTGACAGGATCAGCCCCTTTGTCGGACAAAGGTAATGATCGGGGATGCACTCTCACTATTGGAAACCAAGACTGTCGGCAACCGATTTCAACCGTTGAGATTTGTTTTGCAAAGTATATTTTATTTGAGATATAAAAGTATATATATTATGGTTTCTAAAATGTTTGCAAAAAGGTTTTAATTCCCGGGATCCATATAAGTAGAGAGTGCAACACTGTTCCTTGCAGCCGAGGGAGAGGTCCTCTCTTGTCGGGCAGTGTATGATCATTAAGGGCTGAGAGATTAAGTGTAAGACCATTGAGGATAATACCTGATGGGCTAATCTTGCATCTACCCACAGTCCCTGGGTGTTACAAGGTGACTTGGCCCAGGGACCACTTAGGGTAAGTGTTGGGCCCATAGAGCCCATTCGATGGGTTTCAGGGGGTGCATTGTCTTTAACAGTGTATTCGACCAGGCCTTGTAACAAAGGCTGGGCCGAACCCAAGTGGCTGATGTGTAGATCAATGCTTGGGTCCCACACCATACAAGGAAGCCCAACTGGGCAGCAGTTAGGAAGGTTAAGTGAGCACATAAGCTTAACGGGGAACTAGAGAACGGTCTCTATGTTCTACATCCTTCTCTAGAAACTAACATAACCGAAACTACGTCGGCTGAAATCCCCAAGAAGAGAGCCCATGATACAGTTAATCCCACGTGTCTGTGGCATTATCGACTTGGCAACATCGGTGTTGACCGAATCACAAGGTTGGTAAAGGATGGTCGTTTGGATTTTCTAACTGTAGAAGATCTTCCCACTTGTAAGCCTTGCCTACAAGGCAACATGACGAAACGACCATTTAACGGTAAGCCTGAAAGATGTACAGACACACTTGACCTAATACATACTGATGTATGTGGTCCCCTGAGTGTTAGGACACGAAATCAACACGTGTACTTCATCACCTTCACAGATGATTTTTCACGATACGGTTACGTGTACCTAATGAGACACAAGTCTGAATCCTTTGAAAAGTTCAAAGAGTTTAAACAAGAGGTCGAGAAACAGTTAGGGAGAGAAGTTAAGGCCATTCGATCAGATTGAGGTGGCGAGTATCTCTCTGACGAATTCAGGGACTACTTAAAGGACAATGGGATAGTATCACAATTAGCTCCTCCTGCTACACCACAACTTAACAGTGTTTCGGAGAGGAGGAATAGGACCTTATTGGATATGGTCCGGTCGCTTCTCATACACTAAGAGTTACCCACATCCTTTGGGGTTACGCATTAGAGACTGCGATTTATATGCTGAATCGGGTTCCAACCAAATTGGATCCGAATACTCTATATGAACTTTGGACCGGAAAGAAACCAAGTGTTAGACACTTGAAGATTTGGGGTTGTCCAGCACACGTTAAAAGAACGAGTGCAGACAAGTTGGAATCCAAGACCAGCCGTTGCCTATTTGTAGGCTACCCAAAAGGCTCAGTAGGTTACCTATTCTATGACCCAAGTGAGCAGAAAGTGTTCTATCGTAATGCGCAATTCTTGGAAACCGACTATATCCTGGACACCCATCGTCAGGAAGTTGTTCTTGATGAGGAAAGCTCAGGAGCAGTGGGAGATGTCCCACAAGTTCCAGGTAGTGACCAACCTAGAAGATCCACTCGGGTATCCAGGCCACCAGTCCGTTATGGTTATGACCAGGATAGTTACCTGGTGGAAACCTTGACTAGTGAGGAGGATCTCGTGACTTACACGGAAGCTATATTGGACATAGATTCCAAGAAGTGGGTGGAGGCCATGAGAGTAGAGATGGACTCAATGGAGACCAATGGAGTCTAGACTCTAGTAGATTCACCCTCTAGGGTAAAAGCAATCGGTCGCAAATGGATTTACAAGAGGAAGAAGGGCCCCAGTGGTAAGGTTGAGACCTTCAAGGCTCGTCTGGTGGCGAAAGGGTACATTCAGTAAGAGGGCATTGATTATGAGGAAACTTTTTCGCATGTGGCCATGCTTAAATCCATTAGGATCCTGCTAGTTGTAGCAGCATACCATGATTATGAGATTTGGCAAATGGATGTCAAAACTGCATTCCTGAATGGAGATCTTACTGAAGATATCTATATGCAGCAGTCGCAAGGCTTCATTGTTGCAGGTCAAGAAAACATGGTATGTAAACTTAATAGATCCATTTATGGACTTAAGCAAGCTTCTAGAAGTTGGAACATCCGTTTTGACTCTGTCGTCAAATCGTTTGACTTCGAGCAGAATCCAGATGAACCCTGTGTCTACAAGAAGTACAGTGGAGATAAGGTTACCTTCTTGGTTCTATATGTAGATGACATTCTACTCATTGGGAATGATGTAGGTATGTTAACTACGGTAAAAGTATGGCTATCACAGCAATCCATGAAAGATCTTGGAGAAGCCTCCTATATACTGGGTCTTCGACTCTATAGAGATAGATCAAAGTGGATAATAGGATTATCCCAATCTGCCTACATTGACAAAATAGTCAAAAGATACAACATGGAAAACTCCAAGAAAGGAAATGTTCCTTTCAGGCACGGAGTCACTCTCTCCAAGAAGATGTCTCCCAAGACTTCTGAGGAGATTGATGGCATGAAAGACGTTCCCTATGCCTCTGCCGTAGGGAGCATCATGTATGCCATGCTGTGCACTCGTCCTGACATAGCTCAGGCAGTGAGTGTAGTAAACAGATTTCAGGCCAACCCAGGGCAGGAGCATTGGACTGTTGTGAAAAACATACTTAAGTACCTTCGAAGGACAAAAGAGTTTTGTCTAATATTCGACGGTAGCTCACTACAGATCCAAGGGTATACAGATGCCGATTTCCAGTCAGACCCAGATGGTAGAAAGTCTACATCTGGATATGTTTTCATGATAGGATCGTGTGTTGTTTGCTGGAAAAGCAGCAAACAG
The DNA here is from genome assembly GCF_056320005.1 of Nelumbo lutea. Lineage (NCBI taxonomy): Eukaryota > Viridiplantae > Streptophyta > Magnoliopsida > Proteales > Nelumbonaceae > Nelumbo > Nelumbo lutea. The sequence goes on from NC_142686.1 coordinate 67,963,097, forward strand.
GGGTCCACTGCAGACTCCATGACCGAGGCCGAGTACATTGCCGCAAGTGAGGCTGCCAAAGAAGCCGTGTGAATGAAGAAGTTCATTCATGAGTTGGGAGTAGTTCCATCCGACACATCACCCATTCCATTGTTGTGTGACAACAATGAAGCCATTGCTCAGGCTAAGGAGCCACGAGCCCACTCGAAGTCGAAGCACATTGAGAGGAAGTGCCACGTACTATGGGAGATTGTTGGTAGAGGGGACGTCCTGATTCAGAAGGTAGCGTCAGCGAAAAATGTGGCAGACCCATTGACAAAGCCACTATCACAGAAAGTGTTTGAGAAACATGTAGAAAGCATGGGACTCCGGCTAGTACCTAATTGGATCTAAGTGCAAATGGGAGCTGTTAGACAGTTTTGTATGCCCTTAGCTTCAATCAAAAATTGATGTACTTTATAAGTTTATTGTAAATGAATAAAAGTGCATATTTGATTCATGTTCCCTTGGTATGTTTCTGTGTAATACCTTTAAACTGGACACTTATTGAGACTCGTGTTAGTTTAGAATGTTCACAGCCAGCGAGTCGGTCTGGGGAGACCTATCCTGACAAGGCTGACACTGTGGTGCCACCAAGTCGGTTGGGGTGGCTTATCTCAGCTACCGGGGTGAGACCCTAGGCACATACAGTGTGGGATTAATTGAATCTTTGAACTGGACCAGATTTCCAGTATTGCCCTGGACCTTGGAGATTGATGGGAAAAACTGGAAAGTTACACCCGACCCCTAGACTCGATTATGATACTGCACTAGGTGTCGGATCGGGCTATCTTTGATGTACCAATCAGTGAGATCCTTAGCGGGGGTCAAAACCTGGGTATGTTGGGACAATCCGAGAATTCATCTAAGTGGGTGTTCATAGTGACAGGATCAGCCCCTTTGTCGGACAAAGGTAATGATCGGGGATGCACTCTCACTGTTGGAAACCAAGACTGCCGGCAGCCGATTTCAACCGTTGAGATTTGTTTTGCAAAGTATATTTTATATGAGATATAAAAGTATATATATTATGGTTTCTAAAATGTTTGCAAAAAGGTTTTAATTCCTGGGATCCATATAAGTATAGAGTGCAATACTGTTCCTTGCAACCGAGGGAGAGGTCCTCTCTTGTCGAGTAGTGTATGATCATTAAGGGCTAAAAGGTTAAGTGTAAGACCATTGAGGATAATACCTGATGGGCTAATCTTGCATCTGCCCACAGTCCCTGGGTGTTACAAGGTGGCTTGGCCAAGGGACCACTTAGGGTAAGTGTTGGGCCCATAGAGCCCATTCGATGGGTTTCAGGGGTGCACTGTCTTTAACAGTGTATTCAACCAGGCCTTGTAACAAAGGCTGGGCCGATCCCATGTGGCTGATGTGTAGATCAATGCTTGGGTCCCATGCCATACAAGGAAGCCCAACTGGTCAGCAGTTAGGAAGGTTAAGTGAGCACATAAGTTTAATGGGCCTAAAGCCCATTTCGAACTGGGCTATTTATTTAGTGAATTAAAGGGGCGAATTCTGAGATGGATTAGCATATAGGATAGGGTCTTAATCCTATCCACTCAGAGAGTCCAGATCTGAATGTGATTCAGATCTAGAAACCTCCTAATGGGATTAGGAGAAAGTTAATCTAATCTGCAGATAAGATAAGGGTTTATCTTTATCACTAGAAGAGAAGGCTGATCCAAATATGATTTGGATAAGCAGCTCCTAATGGGATTAGAAGCTGATCTTTTAAGTTAACAAAAGAAGGAGGGGGCGGCAGCCTTTAGGAGATATACATCAGATCCTCTTTAGTGCTAAAATCAAAAAGAGAGAATTCTGCGCCCTGTGAATACTCTCTTGCCGCCTCCCTGTTCTTGCCGCGCTGTTTGCAAGTTCGATCTCCAGTTGTGGGAGAAGTCAAGATTGGATCATGACATCAGTTCTTTGAGAAAGGATTGAAAAAGAAGTTGTGCTCATGTACCATTCTACTGATTCTTGCGAAGGACAGAGTTCTTGGGGAAGAACACTACTGATTCTGCTCCATCCTGCACTACGCCATCTTCAGTGGGAGCAGTCTTTGGATCCTTCCTTGGGCATGAACACCTTCGTTGGGAGATATTACTTCTCCGTATCAGGTATAATTCTCTCCTATTCCTTTTGGTTCAAATCTGGTTCAGTTTAAGGTTCAAGAATGATCCTTGAAAATATGATTTTTTAAATAGGGAATGTGATTCCCAGTTGAAGGGAGAGAAAAATTTTTGAAATTCGCCCTCTTATTCCGCAATCTTTGGGCATCCATGGGATGGATTTTTCATCCCTTCAGACAATGTGCACTGTTAAAAATACCACACCCCAATACGGGAGGAATGAAGCATACGCCATCGACCGAAGGCCTCGAAACACTAGGGGACCTAACCAGGGGCCCTATTATCATGGTGGCATCCAAAGCTGGCTGAATGGCCTACTACCTCCACCCCTTCTTCCTTTTGCATGTAGCAAAAGTGAGGTAATTATGCTAATGAACATGATGGTGGAGGATCATTTAATCAACTTGTTGCCACCACCACCTAGAGTTGACTCAGAGAAAGAAAGACATGGGGCGAGGTGGTGCAATTACCACCAGTCGCCGAACCACAATTTGATGAACTACTTCACACTCTAGAAACTATTCATGCAGAAGGTAAAATTGGATGATTTTGTTAAAAGAAAGCCAACCCAAGTAGAAACCAATCCCCTCCCCGCACATACCCAAGGAAGCAGCATCAATGTGGTAAGAACACTAGGAGGCAACCATCTGGATATGTTGATCCAATAGTTCGAACATAATCCAGACCTGCAATTGTTCCTTAGTAAGCAGGGAGCTAGCACTACAACATGGCAACTCACCATCAGGGTGCTAGTTGAAGCGTTCAGGAGGCCACTCGAATCCCATCGCATGGACAGGTCCCATGTCGAGTTCACCCCAAATGACATGCTAGCTACAGACCCCCACTACAACCGGCCTCTGTACATCATGGCCAAGATAAGGGATATGAGATGTGGCACTCATTGATCGATCAGAAAGTTCTGTGAACCTAATATCTCTCCACACCCTCAAGCTGATGAACATACCAAGAGAAACCATTAAAAGGCTGCCTATGGAAGTCACAGACTTCAAAGATAATGCATCCATCATAGAGGGGTCAATCGAGCTAGTGGTGGCTATAGGACCTTTCTCCATCAACTCGGAATTCTAGGTGAGTTCTGGTAAAACACCATTTCACACCTTGCTGGGGCGATCGCTAATACATGGCTTGGCATTGTTCCTATCTACATACCACCAATGCATCAAGGCCAAACATAGAGGTTGCATCGTAAGAATTTTGACCACTCGCAACCCATTCGACAGAACGGAGACCCATCTTCAAGACATGATCTATTACATAGAGCTAGCTAAGAAAGGAGAGACCAGAGTAGCTAAGGTGGAAAGCATCCAACTGTCGAACATAGCAAGTGAGCCTCCATCAGCCCCATAAAGAAAGAAGCAGTCCAGATGTGTATGGTTCAATAATGAAAACGATGAGAGTTATTACATGATTGTGGAGGAATATGAGAATGCTAACACGCCAACCACCGAAAAGGCCATCCCCGAGGTATGAGTTGATTTGTTATTACATGGTATAGCTCTTGAAAATTAAGTAACCACTGTAAATTATATGTCTTCACAAAAGAAAAGAAAAATATACATGTTCTAAAATTTGTATCAATTAGAATTATTACACCATGCCATATCCACACAAGGACATCACAATGATCTCATCGCAAAAGGACTCTGAATATACAAAGCGAGACTCAAAAGACATGAAGGTACAACATAACATATTTATGTATACAATTAGCAATACAAAAAGTATACTGAAATCACATCAATAACAAGAGCACAACAAAGAAAAAGTGGAATGCTACTATGAAATTCACATGCCTCCTAACAAGCAAGATTCCAACGACGCTATAGAAGAACCATTAGAGGAAATCAATATTGCCACTGAAGGAGTAGAGAAAAGGTCACTATAAATCTCGGCCAAGCTAGAACCTAAAGAAAGACAAAAATTGTTGGACCTTTTGAAAGAATTCCAGGATGCCTTTGCCTGGTCATACGACTAGATGCCCGAATTGGACTTAGCACTAGTCAAGCACTCACTTTGCATCAATCCTAAGTTCAAACCTATGAAACAATTATAGAGGATTTTCAAGCCAAAAATAGCCCTAAAGATCAAAGAAGAGGTTGAACGACTCCTAAAATTAGGCTTCATCAAACCAATTGCTCACCCACAATGGTTAGATAATGTGATTCTAGTAAAAAAGAACAATGGCCAACTAAGGTTAGTATCCAGATCCTAACACCCCTAAACTAACCATTGTGATTCTAGTCAAAAAGAACAATGGCCAACTAAGGTTAGTTCATAACTATCAATAAAATACTAGTGAAATGACTTTTCCCACCCCTAAACTAGGTGCTGCATCGACTCTAGGGACCTGAACAAGGCCTGCCCTAAAGATGAGTTCCCGTTACCAAACATGGACACCTTATTTATTCAACAGTTAGGAATCAGTTGTTCTCCTTCTTAGATGCCTACAGTGGATACAATCGTAGATGCACCCCACATAGCATTTAGGACACCAATTGGGAATTTCTATTACAAGAAGATGCCCTTTGGCTTGAAAAATCTAGAGCCACATACCAAAGAGCGATGACGAGTGTGTTTCATGATATAATGCACAAGGAGATAGAGTGCTACATGGATGACATAGTAGTGAAAGCAAAGAAGAGAGAAGACCACTCTGACGTACTCATAAAGGTATTCACTAGATGTAGGGCCTTCAACTTAAGGCACAACCCACAAAAGTGTGTGCTCGAAGTACAGTCAGGAAGTTTTTGGGGTATAGAGTTGACCATATTGGGATCCATCCAGATGAAATAAAAAGTAAAAGCAGTGCTAGACTTACCTCCCCCAAGCACTAAGTCATAACTAAAAACCTTCTTAGGGAAAACCTCCTACCTTAGAAGGTTCATCTCAGGTCTAGCACACGCAGCAATACTTTTACTTAAGCTGACCAAGAAGTCTGCAGAATATAAATGGTCAACACAACATCAAAATGCTTTCAACCAATTAAAGTAAACACTAGCCAAAGCCCCAACCATGTCCCCTCCAAAGAATGGTCGAGAATTTAGGGCATACATAGCATCAAACTCAAAAGCCATAGGATGTCTATTAGCCCAAGAGAATGATGAGGATGTTGAGTGTCCAATATATTACACTAGTAAAAATCTGAAGCCGATGAAAAATGTCAGATAGTATATGCCCTTAGCTCTAATCAGATTAATGTACATTATGACATTTATTGTAAATTAATAAAGTACATGTTTGATTCATGTTATTATGGTGTGTTTTTGTGTATTACCCTTAAATTGGACACTTATGAGACTCGAGTTAGTTTAGAAAGTTCACAGTCGTTGGATAAGTCTGGGGAGATTTATCCTACTAAGGCTGACACTGATGTGGCACCAAGTGTTGGGGTGGCCTGTCTCAGCTACCAGGGTGAGACCCGAGATACATGCAGTGTAGGTTTACTTGAAACCCTAAACCGGACCAGAATTCTAGTATTGCCCTAGACCTTGGTGATTAGTGGGCAAAACTGGATTATTACACCTGACCCGTAGACTCGATTATGTTACTGCACTAGGTGTCGGATTGGGCTGTCTTCGATATGTCAATTAGTGAGATCCTTAGAGGGGGTCAAAACCTGAGTATCTTGGGACAATCTAAGAATTCATCCGAGTGGGTGATCATAGTGACAGGATCAACCCCTTTGTCGGACAAAGGTAATGATCGGGGATGCACTCTCTCTGATGGAAACCAAGATTGCCAGTAGCTGATTTCAATCGTTGAAATTTGTTTTGCAAAATATATTTATATAAAGATATACATATATTATGGTTTAAAAATGTTTGCAAAAGGTTTTAATTCCCAGGATCCATGTGAGCAGAGAGTGCAACATTATTCCTTACAGCCGAGGGAGAGGTCCTCTCTTGTCGGGAAATGTTTGATCATTATGGGCTGAGAGGTTAAGTGTAAGACCATTGAGGGTAATACTTGATGGGTTAATTTTTCATCTACCCATAGTCCCTGGGTTTTATAAGGTGGCTTGGCCCAGGGACCACTTAGTGTAAGTGTTGGGCCCATTAAGAGCCCATGGTGATGGACTCAGGGGTTCACTATCCATAACAGTGAATTCGGCCAAACCTTGTAACAAAGGCTAGAATGAACCCATGTGGCTGATGTGTAGATCAATGTTTGGGTCCTACACCATACAAAGAAGCCCAACTGGCAGCAGTTTGGAGGGTTACTACGCACATAGACTTATTGGGCCTAAAGCCCATTTCGAACTGGTCTAATTTGATTAGTTCAAGAGAGGGGCGGATCTGGGATTAAATCAACAGATAGGATAGGGAGTTATCCCTATCCACTCAAAGAGTCTAGATCTAAATACAGATTTGGATCTGGAAACTTCCTAAAGAGATTAGGAGAGTTGATCTAATCAGCAGATAAGATAAGGATCTATCCTTATCACTTAAAGAGAGTCCAGAATCAATAAGGATTTGAATCAGGAAACTCCTAATGGGATTAGGAGCTGATCTCTTTAAGTATATAAAAGGAGGAGGAGGCAAACCATTTAGGACATCCCCAACAAACATCATATCTTAGATCACACAGAAAGAAGACAGCAACAGTGTGACTGTGCCATCTTCTCCCTGCGTTCTCCCCTAGTTGCCGCCTATTGCCAGTTCGATCTCTAGTTTTTTAGGAGCGATCAAGAATAGCTCTTGATATTAGTCTTTGGAGAAAGGCTTATTTGAAGTCATGCTCATAGCCTCCATCGAATTCTTGTTAGATGGGTTCAGTTCTTGGGAAGAACACTGTTGATTCTGCTCCACCCTACATTGTGTCATCTTCAGTGGGAACAGGCTTTGGAGATTTCTTTGGGCGTGAACACCTTCATTGGAGGATACTGTTTCTTCGTATTAGGTATATCCCTCTCCACCCTATTTTTAGTTCTAAATGGTTTTGACAATATTCAAACGAGATAACTTTAACTTCTGTCACTTGCTACCAATCTCTACAAAATTCAATATTCTTTTGTCAGTTTCCTCAACTTTTTCTGTTTGGGAATCTCTTTTAATGGAAAAAATTTTAAAAATTTTTAGTGAAATTTTAATTCTACATATTTAAAGGTTTAGCTTCTTAATTTTTTTTTTAATTTTTCTCTCAATTTTCATAATTTTCTTTCTTTCCTCACCCCCAACTTAAATGCCATTGTCCTGAATGGCATGACTAGAATGATGCAAAAGGGACTTGGGCCAAAGGGAACAACCAACAGGTAAGGATTAAATAGGGATTCAGGATTTGCTAACTGAATTCTGAAACTTATTCGAAAGAAAAGACAAACTCTAATAAGACAACTAAAATAAAACTTCGTTGGGTTGCCTCCCAATCTGTGCTAAGTTTAACGTCTTCAGCTAGACACCATTCATTCTTTTAAAAATGTTGGGTTGCCTCCCAACTAGTGCTAAGTTTAACATCTTCAACCATACGCATTCACTTACTTCTCACATCTACACTTCCAGATTTGCTTTCTTCTTTAAACAGACAAGGCTCAGATTGGGCTAACCAAAGGGTAGACATGGCATCTACAAGGTTGTCCACTACATTTACCTTGAACTCATCTTCCCCTAGGTTTGGATACTTAGTGGCACTAAATACATTTAATCAGACTTTCTGCTCCCCAAATGAAATGTCCATTTCTCCTGATTTACAGTTGATGTTTACATTGGTAGTTACTAGAAACAGACGTCTTAAGATTATCGGGTTATGACTCTGTTCCTTGGTTGGGGTCATGTCTATGACGATAAAATCCATTGGGAAGTAACAATCCTCTACTCTGACAATGACGTCCTCAATAACACCTCGAGGAGTCTTGACTGACCGATCAACAAGTTATAGAATTATTAGGGTAGGTTTTAACTCGTCGATCCTGAACCTTTCGTAAATAATAGAGGGGAGTAGATTTACACTGGCCCCAAGATCCAATAGGGCCCGATCGAAAGTGATTCTAGAGACGACATAACTTATTAGAGGAGCACTAGGGCCTTTCATTTTCCGGGGGAGTTGGTTTAGAAGAACTGAACTAACATCTGCCGAGGGCATCACTTTTTATGGGGCCGATCGTGGCTCCCTCTTTTGAGTACACAGCTCTTTCAAGAACTTAGCGTAGGCCGAGACATGTTGTATCACATCAAGGAGAGATATGTTAATATGGACTTTCTTGAATAACTCCATGATCTCCTCATTGCGAGTCTCTTTCGTCTTTCGCAATGGCTCGACTATAAGTGTTGTTGGAAGGGGAACTACATGTCGGTTCACTATAGGTTCTTCTTCTAAATTTTCGTTTCCTTTTTCTTCCCCCCCCCCCCCCAACTTATGGTATTCCTGCTCATTTTCTTCTTCATTGATGTTTTTAAATTTCTTGTTCTCATACGGGTCCTCTAAAATCCACTCACTCCTTGAGGTCGTAATAACCTTGGTATTTTCAAACTAAGGATTCTTAGGAGGTGGTTGAATTTGTTGTGAAGGAAAACCCAATGGCTGATTTCTACGATTCGCAATTAGTTCACTCAGTAGTTGTCCTACTTCTCTCCTCGCATTGGCTTCGACTAGCTGCCCCATTTGGCTATCTAATCTAGCAATGGACTGCTACTAAGTTAGAATCAGTTGCTGAAGTTGCATGAATTTGTCATCAGCTATACTGGTTTGAGGAGGTTGTGGGTAAACCCGATAAGATTGAACTGGCTGGTTCCTAGGGTAAGTCTATTGGAATTGGCTCTGCACTTGTGGCCTCTAAAATTGCTGGGCCATGGAGTTAGATGGATGGTACCATTAGGACTGTGTGTTAGGTTAATGTGTCCTCAAAGAAAAGTCACCCAAGGTTGTAAGTATTCGAAAATGGGTCATTATTAGGCCTCAAGAAACTCTGGGCTGCCTGAACATGTTCTTGGATGAACGGCAAAAACTGGGCCACCATTGCACAATCATCAACTTGGTGGGCCGGACTGGCACAAATGGAACAAACTTTAGGATAAGGTGTAGATGGGCCTGATTACTAGTTATAGGTGAAGAATTGATCAATCTTTTAGGCTAGAAGATCTACCTTGTCCAATTTTCTAGAGATTGCATTTATGTCCACTCTTGCCTTGGGCTCTATACTGTTCCTGACTTCATAAAGCCCTGCCCTCTTTGAGGGTCCCACCAACCTCTCATAGGAATATAATGATGCATTGTTGATGGAATTTTCACTCAATGTTTTGAAAAGAGCATACGCTTCATCCTCACTTTTACTCATAAATTCCCCCCCCCCAAGATGCATCTACCATTTGCCTGTATTGATCAATCAAACCTTCATAGAAGGCTTAGACAATTTGCCACTTGGATAGGCCATGGTGTGGACACTTTCTTAACAACTCTTTCATTCTCTCCTAAGACTTGTGAATTTGTTCACCCAGTGTTTGGGTGAATCCAGTGATGGCTCTTCTCATGGTGTTGGTCCGTCCTATAGGATAGAACTTTTTAAGGAATTCTTGTTGCATTCTACCCAAGTTCTAATAGGTCTCCCTATAGTTTCCAACCAGTGCTTGGCCTTGTCTTTCAAGGAGAAGGGGAAAATAGTTAATCTATGGGCATCGTCATTAAAGTTTTGGATCCTTACAGTGGAATAGATTTCCAAAAAACTAATCTATCTGTTTGTATGGGTCCTCACTCGGGTTGCCATAGAAAGAGGGGAGCATCTAGGCTATGCTTGATTTTATTTCGTACTGCAAGGCTTGGGTATCCAACAACTGTGTGCAGGATGAAGGGTTATATTGGGTCAAAGTAAAATACTCCTTTAGCTTTCTGGGTTATTCATCATCGATCTTGACCATTTGGTTGCATTGCTGGTAATGGAAGTATCTCTCTATCTCAGGTATGGGTTCTACTATTTCTTTCCTCAGAGATCTCCTTCCCAACATACAACTCAAAAGTCCCTTTTTCTTCTTTTTTGAAATTTGAAAATTTAAATTTTGAAAGGCCCTAGCAACCCTAAGAGTAAAGACATATTCCCTAGCAAACCTAGGAAGGCCTTGGCAACCCCAAGTGCGGTGACATATTCCCTAGCAACCCCAAGAAGGCCCTAGAAGCCCCAAGAGCGATGACATATTCCCTAGCAACCCTAGGAATTCCTTGGCAACCCCATGTGTGATGACATATTCCCTGGCAACCCTAGGAATTCCTTAGCAACCCCATGTGTGATGACATATTCCCTGGCAATCCCAATAAGGCATTGGCAATCGTAAGTGCAATGACATATTCCTTGGCAAACCTAGGAAGGCCTCGGCAACCTCAAGTGCGATGATATATTCTCTGAAAATCCTAGGAAGGCCTTGGCAACCCCAAGGACAATGACAAATCCCAGCACTTAGTATTCCCAAGTGCAATGACATACCCTGGCAAATCCAAAAATGCCTTGATAGTCCCAAGCACGATGTCAAACCTTGGTAACAAAAAGCCCTTGGCAACTCCAAGCGCGATGACAAATCCCAACACTTAGTATTCCCAACTGCGATGACATACCTTAGAAAATCTAGGAAAGCTTTGGTAATTCCAAGTGCAATGACAAACCTTAGCAACAGAAAGCCCTTGGCAACCCCAAGCGCAATTCCATATCCCAACACTTAGTATTCCCAAGTGCGATGACATAACCTGGTAGGCTACAACAGCCTGAAAAAGGACTTTGCATGCAATGACACAATCTATAGCTATACCAATGACGGTATACAACATAGAACTTGGCACTCCCAAACATGATGACAACAACTTGGCTACATCAGGCACATTTGTAATTGCGATGTGCAATTTACGCACCCTAGCACACCTAGGAACAACCCTGACATTAGATGCCAACAATGCAGGCAGAAACAAAGCAAGCACTAATCGCTAGCCTAGATGACTCCAGGAACAACTTAACAACAAAAATTCCAAGCGGTAACAAAATAGTAATCCACCATGAGCAAATACTTATGCACAACCAATCGTCACTATAATTTGGGCACATATGTCTAATCAAACCCATAATTATTTCAAATCTTATGATCAGTACACATGCAGATCATCATAAAGATGGCATTATGACACCTCACAAGAATTACATATGAGAAGGCTCTCTAATCCTATCAGCATTATCAGATCACTATCTACACTAATTAAGTGCTTTAGTTTCTATGAGTTTACAATTAAAGCAGACACCCAGATTAACGATTGGGCCACAGACCTAAGATAATAACATAAATGAAGAAACCCACAATGGGCCTACTAATAATACACTCAGCACAACAATTGCCACATAAGTAGGAATCCAAAGCCCAAGAGGGCAGCAACCACAACAAAATCAAAATAAAAGGAAAAGTTGTAGAAATACATTAATTGAATAACAAAAGATGTTCACAAAAAAAACATGAATATGTTAGATAGTGTATGCCCTTAGTTCCAATCAGAATGTTGTACATTATGACATTTAATATAAATGAATAAAGTACATATTTGATTCATGTTATTATGGTGTGTTTCTGTGTAATACCCTTAAACTGGACACATATGAGATTCGTGTTAGTTTAGAATCTTTGCAGCCATTGGATAGATTTGGGGAGATTTATTTTGCCAAGGCTGACACTGATGTGCTGCCAAATTGGTTAGGGTGGCTTGTCTCAGCTGTCAGGGTGAGATCTGAGGTACATATAGTGTGGGTTTTCTTGAAACCCTGAACCATACCAAAATTCTAGTGTTGCCCTGGACCTTGGAGATAGATGGATAAAACTGGAATGTTACACCTGACCCCTAGACTCGATTATGATACTGCACTAGGTGTTGAATTGGGTTGTCTTTGATATGCTAATCAGTGAAATCCTTAGAGGGGGTCAAAACCAGGGTATGTTGGGACAGTCCGAGAATTCATCTGAGTGGGTGATCATAGTGACAGGATCAGCCTCTTTGTCGGACAAAGTGAATGATTAGGGATGCACTCTCTCTAATGGAATCCGAAACTGCTGGCAGTCGATTTCAACCCTTGAAATTTGTTTTTGCAAAATATATTTATATAAAGATATACATATATATACTATGGTTTCAAAATGTTTGTAAAATGTTTTAATTCCCGGGATCCATGTGAGTAGAGAGTGTAGCACTGTTCCTTGCAGTCGAGGGAGAGATCATCTCTTGTCAAGCAGTGTTTGATCATTATGGGCTGAGAGGTTAAGTGTAAGACCATTGAGGGTAATAACTGATGGGCTAATCTTGCATCTGCCCACAGTCCTTGGGTTTTCATAAGGTGGTTGGACCCAATGACCATTTAGTGTAAATGTTGGGCCCATTAAGAGCCCATGGTGATGGACACAAGGGTTCACTGTCTCCTATAGTGAATTCGGCCAAGCCTTGCAACAAAGGCTAGGATGAACCCATGTGGTTGATGTGTAGGTCAATGTTTGGGTCCCACGCCATACAAGGATTACCAACTGGGCAGTAGGTTAAGAGGTAAGTGAGCACATAGACTTAATGGGCCTAAAGCCCATTCAAAATGGCTTAATAAGATTAATTAAATAGGGGGCAGTTATGGGATTTGGATTAGTAGATAGGATAAGGGATTATCCCTATCTACTTAAAGAGTCAAGATCTAAATAAAGATTTGGATCAAAGGAACTCCTAATTTGATTAGGAAGGCTGATCTTTATCTACATATAAGATAAGGGACTATCCTTATCTCTTAAAGAGAGTCCAAATCCAAATAAAAGATTTGGATTAGGAAACTCCTAATGGGATTAGGAGATCCTCTTTTTAAGGCTATAAATAGAAGAGCAAGGCGAACCTCCAAAAACACAACAACAAAGAAAAGAGTTCAGAGTTTGCAGATCACAGAGAGAAGACATTATTGTTTGACTACTCTTGCCTTGTGCTCTTTTCTTTCATGCTCTTGTCGCCCCTACCCAGTTCGATCTCCACTAGTGGGAGTGATCAAGTGATGAACTTACAATTTATCTATAATTTTTGAGGACTTTAGCATGGATTTTTATGCCGGTTTTATTAATTTTTGCCTTAATTTAGCTTAATGCTAAGAATAGGTTCAGGGATAATCAATCCAAGAGAAGGAAGGAAAAAGGCAAGAAAAGAAGGTTCAAAAAGACCAATTTCAGTCCAGCCCGGTCGTGGAAGCAAGAGAGAGCACTTCGGCCCAAAAAGAGCAAGTGAATTCCTTGAGAAAACCCCAGAAAATAAAGCCTAGCTATGAGGAGAATTCGGCCCAGCAAGGAAGGCCCATTTTTAGCCCAAATAACAGCCTAGAGTGTAGCCCACATGAGCTCAAAAGCAAGCTAAGTTGTAGCCCAAATAGCAGCCCAAAGGGAGCTAGGGGCGGCAACTTCTAGGAGTTTCTTGAAGAGAAGGAGGGAGCACTCTAGAAGGTTCATGAGGGGTGTAATACACCCCATTCTAGAGGCTTCAAGAAGGGGCAAGAGCCCCTTGAAAAACTATATAAGGAGGCCTCTAGGAGGGGAGAAAGTTGTTCAATTGCTTGAGAGAAAGGCTCTCCCACTCTTAGAGGTTCAGCCACCTTGAGAGAAGAGAAGAGAAGAAGGCTAGGCGCAAGGAAGAAGAAGAAGAAGGGCTGAAGGAAGTTCAAGACAAGCAAGCTAGAAGAAGAAGGTGAGTTCGAATTGAGGAATTGTGATTCAAAGATTTTTTGTAATAAATCATTTGTAGTTTCATTCTCTTTTGATTTGAATTCAGTTTCTTAGTTATATGTTCTTTCTTCTTTCTCCTTGTTTCCATTCTTCCTTGATGTATTTCAGCTTGTAAAATTTCAGTTCAGCAATCTAATTCTTTTTGATTCATTCAAATGATCATGCATTGTACTTGAAGTTTCTTGAATAAGGGTGTGATTGCAGATCAATTCGGCCAACTAACCTTCAAAACTCAGATCTGAATTCTCAGATCTGAGATTGCAAGATCTGAATTGCTTGAAAGAGAATTCAGATCTGCAAATTTCAGATTGGGCGAATTAATCTACAGCTTGGAATTCCTAGAGTGCTTGAGAGAGACTCTAGGAATTCAGATCTACTATTCAAGAACTGAATTGAGTGCAAGGTTAGAGATAACTTGCACAATTCAGTTGGTGATCAATTCAGATTTGAATTGATGCCTTAGAAGTGTTTGAAGAAATGCATGCATGGGGATTAGATTCTTGCTAGAGATAGAAGAACCGTCACTCATGCATAGGATGAACATGCGCTTGAGAGAGGCTGTTCATGACCTTGGGGTTTCACCAAACCAAGGCTCAATCATGATTCATTCGAATGATCCAAATTGATAGATTGCTGAATTCTGAGATTGACATTTACTGCTTACTCTTCTAACCTGAATTGAAGGCAATTGGACCAATGATTTAGATAGATTTTAATTTAGGATTTCTTAGCTTTCATTAGAGTTTTGATTTATTTGTTGATCAGATAAGAAATGTTCAATTTAGTATTGGTAATTGTTTCCTAAATCCTCGTGGGAACGATACTTCACTCACTACTTTATTACTTGAACGGCTAGTGCACTTGCTAGTGTCACAATGAGCCACACATCATCAAGAATGATTCTTGATATTTCCTTTTACTAGAAGAAGCAATCTGAAGTTGTGCTCACCAGCCCTCCATCATATTCTTCTTGAAGAATTTGATTCTTGCTGAAGAGCCGTCCTACTGATTCTGCTTCACCTCACACCGTGTCATCTTCGGTGGAAGCAGTATTTGGTCTTCTCCTTGGGTGTGAACACCTTCGTTGGGGGTTTACTATTATTTCATATCAGGTATATGTCTCTCCTCCTTTTTAGTTTCAGATCTGGTCCAGTTTGGTTTCAAGATTGATCCTTGAAAATGTAGTTTTCTAAAATAGGGAATGTGATTCCCATATGGGAAAGAGATAAATTTTTGAAATTTTGTCCAACCTTCCTGCAAGGTACGGCCATCCATATGATGGATCTGTCATCCCTTCAGAATATCATTCTTTCATTAAATTAATACATTTACAATATCATCCTTTTCTCCAAGCTCTACCGCTATGCCTGGATTCTTGTGATTTTCTGCTCCTCTTCCTCAAGTTGCAATAGAACCTTCCATTGTTGAGCAGCATTGAGTTTTTCTCTAGCCCTGGTGACACACGTTTGGATAACCTTCAAGGACTTATGAAGAACCACAGAAGCTTGTGTACTCAATGGACTAGACTCCTTATAACATGCCTTCTAGAAAACATGCACCAAGAGAATCACCTTCTCCACGATGCGGTCCATCTTTAATCCCATTGTAGAAAATGAGGCACATGTCCTCAACCAAAGGACAAACATAGACCACGAGAGTTCACCTATAGATTGGGAAATGATGGAGTTCATCAGACTTGCTATGGTGTTCAAGGAGGCACTCATAACCACGAGCAGGAAGTCAACAGCTGGCAAACACCCTTTTCTGAATGACTAGTGATATAGTTTTAGCCACAGTATGTGATACAACAAACTGGTCATGCTTACGAACTCCTTGAAAGACGACCGGATCGGACATCGAGAAACCAATGGGCACATGCTCCTCCCTCTCGTACTAATCCTTTAACTCCCGATGCACCATCGTAAGTTCCTCAACAAGAAATAAGGTCTCTGGATGCGAAGCTAGCTCAACAATCTCCACTTGAACTAGTTCAGATGCAGCTTCTAGACAATCAGGTCACTCCACTACAGATTTAGATGATGAGACTTACACATCTAGAATGCGATCACGAGCGTTAGACGCCCCATGATCATCAGGCACAGTCACCTGCTCACGATCAGACTCAGTCACTAAAGATCCCTAGGGGGCAGCTCTGGTAGTACTACAATAGGCTCCTACTCGGGCTCATGCTTAGACTCAGCCACCAAATCTCTTAGGGGTTGCTTCGGTGCTACCATAGTAGACTCTCGCTCATGTTCATGATCATTAGGCACAGCATCCTCGCCACGAGTGACACCTTCCCCATTAGCAGCTGAGTTAACAACCATGTCATTCATGTTAGAGGACTGCTTCTCGAATGGCTTTCGCCCCTCGACAAGAGGTTGAAGAGATTTCAAATCTTACGCCTAATTACAGGCATCACATGCATATCAACCAAATTGGCATTGCACACTCCTTGTTGCAAACCAAGCAAGGCATCATTACTACAAGTAAATACAACATATTAAAGAATTAAATACACAACTTACTCATACACACCTCCTTATCCATGGCACTTTTGGATGGCACTTGAGTAGCAATAGACTCAGGGCAATCTCCCCCGACCTCCACCTATTTCAAGACAAAAGACTACAACCATACACTTACTCTAGGAAGAAAAGAAATACTAACTCAAAATGCATATTGAATCAAAGCAAGCACACTTACCAAACCAGAAACCTTTGACTCCTTTCTCCGAGGATGAGGAACCATCTTCTTTACTTGACCACCGGTTATCAGAACTTTGACAACAGTAGCGGGAGGGATGGAACTGCTAATTAAACTGACTCGACATCGGTTTTCTCCCTAACCTCAAGCAAAGGATCTGGGAGATCCTAAGCATCATCCCCAGAATGCTCTCACGAAACACATCCAATAGACCGCTCCTCCACTTGGGGCAATGAGACTTCAGACACGAGCACTCGATCACCAATGGCCCTGGTACTACCGACCAAAAAGAACAAACGACCTTTGTTGTCTTGTGCTTCTTGTGTAGAAGGAGGTGGCTGCTCTCACCCTCCTCAACAACAGGTCGCTCACCCTTGCGGTCAATGCTTGCAGGCCCCTGCTCCTCCACGACTGCTTGGGCTACACGAGGGGCACCAACTTCAAAAAGGGCCTTTCCACCCTACTCAAATACTTGGCCCGATGGTGGGGCCATGACATATCGGGGAAGGGCTCAGTCACCATGAACAATTGCAACCCACCAAGAAGGGCACATAAATAGACCAAATGAATGGATCTACGAACCTCTGCATGCTTAAAACCAGCCAAAGGAAAATGGGTAGTGCTAGGGAATGCCAAGCCGTGATGATGCATCCAGAAAATGTCCTGATCTCCTGACCTCAGAAAATGGGTAATGTCTGAATTGCTTGAGAAAGAATTCAGGCACTCTTAATTCTATTTGGCTGAACTGTTCTTGATTCTTGGAAGTTCTAGAGTGCTTCAGAAAGACTCTAGGATTCATATCTACAAATCAAGAACTGAATTGAGTGAAAGATTAGAGATAACTTGCACAATTCGGTTGGTGTTCATTCAGCAGAAATGATGCCCTAGAATTGCTAGATCTTAATGCATGCATGGGGATTAGATTCTTGATAGAGATATAAGAATCATCACTTATGCATAGAGTGAACATGCGCTTGAGAGAGGTTGTTCATTGCCTTGGGGGTTTCACCAAACCAATGTGGAATTCTAATCTATTTGAATGACGTAGAGAACTAATTGCTAAATCAATTCTATGCATATTTAGCTCGTTTTCTCAACTTGCATGCAAGGTGTTTGATCCAATTCCTTAGAGATAGTTTTGTAGTTAGGATTTCAGATTTGCATTAGATTTACAACTCGGCTAATCAGATAAGAGTAGGCTGATATACTACTAGTAGTTGCTACAAAAGTCCCCGTGGGAAGTGATACTCTATTCATCACTTTATTACTTGAGCGGCCAGTGCACTTGCTAGTGTAGAAAATACGCATCAAGTTTTTGGCACTGTTGCCGAGGACTTATTGCCGCAATATTAGAAACTATTAGCCACTGTTAATCTAATTTCTAACTCTGCACATTGTAGTTCAGATTGGTATGCATTAACCTCTATTGCTGATTTAGGTCATTTTCTTTCTTATAGCTGATTGTCTCTAACATAGGTTGTTGTTCTAGTTTAGTAGTGTAGCTGATCTTTAGTCTATACAGTACAGTTCAGATCTGCACACATTAACCTACATTACTGAATTAGGTGATTTATTTCTTCTTGTCGAATGCTTATTAGTTTAAGGTGTTATTCTTGTTTATGTAGAATGTAGCTTCTTGATTCTATAGGTTACTTTGCTGACTGGGTAGATTTCATATCTGTATTTTGTAGGATGAATTTTATAGCTTGCTGTTATAGAATTCATTTTTGATTTGATAGATTTTTTATTTATAGTAGGATTCAGATTTGTATATAGTAACATTCATTACTGATATCAATAGTTTTCTTCCCTATTGCCGATTTGCTTAGTTTTTGGTTGTTGTTCTTGGTAGTGTAGCAGAATTTTAGGTATGTATATGTTATAAAAAAATGTGTAGTTCAGATATGTATACATTAACTGTCATTTCTGAAATTAGAAATCAAATCTGTGCACACATAAAAAAGAATAGCTGATTCTTGTTTTCGGTTGAGTGTAGTTTCTTGATGCTATAAGTGACTTTTCTGATTTGATAGAATTCAGATATGTATTTTGTAGGAAAAATGCAATAGGTTGTTGTTATAGATTTCAGATCTGCATACCTTAATTGCTGATATTCAGATCTGTGTACATTGATCTCCATTACTGAAATCAGAATTTTTCTTTCTTCTTGCCAATTGTCTCTATCTTAGGCTGCTATTCTTGTTTTAGAAGTGTGCAATCTGCTTGAGTTGATAGGCTACTTCTCTTATTTCAAGCTTGTATATCAGATTTCAGATCTGTTCAGATTAGATTTCAGTAGTGTTCTTTTTCTTGAGATTTCTCTTTTAGGTAGATTGTTGTTCTCTGTGTTTTGTAGATAGTAGCTTTCTTAGTATCTAACAGTCCCTCTTTCTTAGGTTGCTGAATTGCTTGATAGCTTACATTGTTGTTATAGATTTCAATAGGTTGTTGTTATAAATTTGGTAGTGTGCAGTTCTTTTTTATTTGATATGGTATGATTTGGTAATTTCGGTAATGTAGCTGATTTTTAGTTATGTATATTCCATGAAAATAGTACAGTTCAGATCTATGCACATTTACCTTCATGGCTGAAATCAGAAATCCTCTTTCTTCTGGCCGACTGTATATATATTAGGCTGCTAGTCTTGTCCAATCTTGTATATCAGCTCGATAGGGTGCAGTTTTCTTGATTTGAGAGGGTACTTCTCTGATTTCAATCATGTATATTAGATTTCAGATCTGTCTATATTCAGCTTGCTGATTGTTCTTGTGCTTGAAGCTTTTCATTTTAGATATCATTCAATCTTTGCCTAAGAGCATACAGTAGTGGTTAATAGTACTTCTTTAGTAGGATTGTTGATTGTTTGATTATTTACATTTCTGATTGGTGTACATTAGTCTTTTTATTGCTTTGACTTGTGCAGTTTATGACAAGCAAACCTGAACCAGAGGAAGTCCCTTATGATCCAGAGATTGAAAGAACCCTCTGCATCCACCTAAGAGCTGCTAGACAAGTTAGAGCTGAAAATAAAGAGATGGCCGAACCAAGGACTATGATGGACTATGCCAAACCAACCCTTACTGGGGCTACTTCAAGCATTGTAAGACCAGCCATAGCTGCTAATAATTTTGAGATCAAACCAACCATAATTCAGATGATAAAAACACAGTTCAATTTTGTGGAATGGCTCATGAAGATCCAAACTCTTACATAGCCAATTTCTTGGAGATTTGTGACACTTTCAAGCATACAATGGGGTGAGTGATGATGTTGTTAGGCTGAGGTTATTCCCATTTTCATTGAAAGACAAGGCCAAGGCTTGGTTGAATTCGTTGTCAGTTAGATCTATAGCCACTTGGGATGATATGGCTAGCCGATTCCTCTCCAAATACTTTCCTCCATCCAAGACAGCAAAGATGAGAAATGACATCACCACTTTCTTCCAACAAAATGGAGAATCTATATATGAGTCATGGGAGTGTTATAATGAGTTGTTAAGGAAGGTCCCTCATCATGGACTTCCTATATGGCTACAAGTGGAAACCTTCTACAATGGTCTAACCAAAGCCAACAAGACCATCCTAGATGCGGTAGCTAGGGGCTCCATCAACAATAAGACCCCTGAAGTGGCCCATGCACTTATAGAGGAGTTGGCTGCCAATAATTACCAATGGCATTCAGAGAGAGCACAAGTGAGGAAGCAGTTTGGTCTTCACAATTTGGACACATATACAACTCTATTTGCGCAAATAGGTGCACTTAGCAAGAAAATTGATGAGATGCAGATGGTAGCCATGCACGTGCAGTCCATGACATGTGATTGGTGTGGGGGAGGCCACATCAGCGCTAAATGCCAAGTTGGCAATCAGTTTAGGCAGTCTACAGAACATGTTGACTTTGTTGGCAACTTTGCAAGGCAGCAAGTAAATCAGTACCACCATGCATTTAACCCTAGATGGAAGGGCTACCCGAATCAGTCATGGCCAAATCAACATGGGCCGAAGCCCTTCCCCCAAAATTTCCATCAGTTGGAAAAGAAATCTAACCTAAAAGAGCTGATGACCAAGTTTATTGCTAGTACAGAAACAAGATTTCAGAACCAAGAGGCTTAAATAAAGAACTTGGAAAATCAAGTTGGGCAGTTGGCGCAAATGATTTCAGCAAGAATACCGGGAACTCTACCAAACAATACAGAAGTGAATCCATGAGAACAAGTGCAAGCTATCACTTTAAGAAGTGGTAAGAAGCTGCCAGAAGTAGAGAAGAAAGCAAGGGCTGAAAACAAGGCAGATGCAACCCTTGAAACCGGAAACAAGAAGGAGGAGCAATCTGAACCGCAGCAAGAAAGACACCAACAGCCGCAAGTTCCCTTTCCCAATAGGCTGAAGCAACACAATTTGGAAAAAGAATTCGGTAAGTTTCTTGAAGTGTTTAAAAGTTTACATATTCCTTTTGCTAATGCTTTAGCCCAGATGCCACACTATGCAAAGTTTTTGGAGATATTGGCAAACAAAAGGAAATTAGGAGATGTGGCTATGGTTGCTCTAAATGAAGAATGTTTAGCAATCCTTCTTAACAAGCTGCCCCAAAAGCTTAAAGATCCAGGGAGTTTCACTATCCCTTGTACTATAGGCAGTTTAAAAATTGAAAAGGCATTGTATGATTTAGGAGCTAGCATAAATTTAATGCCATATTCGGTTTTCATGAAATTGGGATTGGGAGAACCCCAACCCACTAGAGTTGCATTGCAATTGACGGATAGGTCCAACAAGCATCCTAGGGGAATTGTAGAATATGTGCTTGTTAAAGTAGATAAATTCATCTTTCCATTTGATTTCATTGTATTAGACATGCAAGAAGATGTTGATGCTCCTCTCATCCTAGGGAGACCTTTCCTAACTATGAGGAAGACAATGATTGATGTCCAACAAGGACAACTCAGCCTTAAGATTCAAGATGAGGAAATAATTTTTAAAATGTCTGATGCTATGAAACATGCAACCTCTAGTGATGATTCTTGTTATATAGTTGAGGGAAAATAAGATAGCATTGGCTTCGAAGGTAGCTGACATCAAGGGCATCAACCCTTCGGTATGCACACATAGGATTCTGATGGAAGATGGCAGCAAGCTCTCAGTTCAGCCTCAGAGACACCTAAACCCGAACATGAAGGAGGTGGTGAAGGCTGAAGTCATTAAGCTCTTAGATGTCAGAATTATTTATCCTATCTCTAATAGTTCTTGGGTAAGCCCCGTGCAAGTAGTGCCCAAGAAAAGTGGCATGACCATTGTTTCAAATGAAAGAAATGAACTCATCCCGACTAGAACCATCACCGGGTGGCGAGTATGCATTGACTACAGAAAGTTGAATGAAGTCACATGCAAGGATCACTACCCTCTCCCATTCATTGACCAAATGTTAGAGAGGCTGGCCGGGCATGAGTACTATTGTTTCTTGGATGGTTATTCGGGTTACAATCAGATCCCATTTGCACCGGAAGACCAAGAGAAGATCACCTTCACTTGCCCTTACAGTACCTTTGTCTATAGGAGAATGCCATTCGAGTTGTATAATGCTTCAACAACTTTTCTACGGTGCATGATGTCAATATTTTCTTATATGGTTGAAAAGTTCATGGAGGTTTTCATGGATGATTTTTCAGTTTTTGGCTTTTCATTTGATGCATGTTTGAACAATTTGGAAAAGGTGCTTAGGCAGTTCAAAGAGACATTGATGAGAGTAGAATTTATCATATTTTTATCCCCAATTATTCTGTCTTTTATACTAAATTAGCATCTAATTGGACTCATGTCTCTTGTATTTTGTTCCAGGGTATGAAAGAAGGCATCAAGAGCAAAGAAAGACAAATCGAATGATTTTTCATAGTTTCGACATCATTCAGTGTTATGGACCTAACTCACGTCTCCGAACCCCATATGGGCTGATTCAAGATCTACTAGAAAGATAAGAGAAAAAGCCACAACTTTCATGTTTTGGGCTTTCGCAGATTCAGCCTGCATCAAAGGATAATCCGGGCCAGAAGTCGGGGCAATTTCATAGGAAGGCCCAATCCGCAACTAAAGCCCAACTCGCAGAAAAGCCTGGCTGAAGCCCAATTCGTAGAGGAGGTCTATTACGAATCCAAGAACAAGAAACTAAGAAGAATCCTTCTAGATCTAAATTCTTGATGTAATCTTAGAGTGAAAAAGGGATTGAGTTCAAGAGATAAAGAGATAAGGTTAGAATTAGGATAGGACTTTCTATTCTTGTAAGATAAACTTCAAGGAAGTAGGAGACCACCCCTCCCCTTTAATCTATATAAAGGAGGGGGCGGACCAGCTTTAGGGATCACTTGATCACTGAATTATTCAATCATTCAACTTTTGATCTAAATCAAGAAGCAAGGAGCAATCAGTCAAGAAGGGTTCAAGAAAGGTTCAAGAATTCAAGAAACTTCAAGAAGAGGAGATCTCAGCACCATGGGCGAATTCAAGAGTTCTTTCTTCCCCTTTGTTTGTTTTAATTCTTCCATCATGAACTGATTTGTTTCTTGCTAGGGCTATGGAAAGCCTAACCATGATAATGAATATATTTTTATTTTCTTGATTTATCCAAGATTGTGATTTCCATATAGTCTATGAATTATTGTGCTTAATGTAATTAAGAGCTTGGCCACCTCTTAATTGATTTGGGTTATGTGAATGAATTGAGAGGGGAATTCACATAATTGACAGAATAATTCATAGTGTGAATTGAATGGTATATAGATATAGATATATATATATATATATATATGTGTGTGATTCATCTGAATTTAATGGTTTTCTTGGACTTAATGCACTTCCATCTTGAGAGCTCTACTCGAGAGATCGAAGGGTTACCTGATGGGGGTAAGTTTAATATATCTCGAGAGAGAATATTAAATAAATTTGTGAAAATCTCAGCTTATGGGAATAACAATTAGTCTTGGATAATTGGACCCATCAATATTCATTACATTGGTTAGGTGGACCTAAAGCCCTAGTGACTCCATCATTTGCATATTCGATTAGTGATCACCCTTGTTTTTATTTTCTTTGTTCTATTCTTTATTTTCAGTAGTTCTTGTTTCCTCAAATCTAAATTTCAACTATCCAAATAATTAGGGAAGACTATAATTATAATACATATTTTGTTAAATCCCTGTGGGAACGATGTTATTATACTACTTGATAACTAGTGCACTTGCTAGGGTTATATATTTATAGCTATCAGACATCTAGTGCTGAACTGGGAAAAGTGCCATTTCATGGTGCAAGAAGGCATAGTGCTTGGGCATAAGATTTCACAGAAAGGTATAGAGATTGGTAGAGCTAAGGTGGAGACAATTGAGAAGTTGCCACCACCATCTTCTATTCATTCTGTGAGAAGCTTCTTGGGACATGCTGGGTTCTATAGAAGATTTATCAAGGACTTCTCCAAGATAGCCAAGCCATTGTCTACTTTTCTTCAGAAAGATGTGGCATTTGAGTTCACAGTCGAATGCCTACAAGCATTCAACACCTTAAAGAACAAGCTGATCAATGCACCCATCATGATACCACCAGATTGGACACTTCCATTTGAGCTGATGTGTGATACGAGTTATTCAGCCGTAGGAGTTGTTCTAGGACAATGAGTT
Source organism: Nelumbo lutea (assembly GCF_056320005.1). NCBI lineage: Eukaryota > Viridiplantae > Streptophyta > Magnoliopsida > Proteales > Nelumbonaceae > Nelumbo > Nelumbo lutea. Next base: position 67,987,328 of record NC_142686.1, read on the forward strand.
AACAAACACTTTCAGCCGATTTACTATGCTAGCAGAACCTTGAGTGGAGCCCAACTAAATTACACCACAACAGAAAAGGAACTATTAGCGGTAATCTTTGCTTTTGACAAGTTTCATTCATATTTGATTTTGTCCAAAGTTATTGTGTATACAGATCACTCGGCATTGAAGCACTTACTCACCAAGAAGGACGCAAAACCGATGCTGATTAGGTGGATCCTACTGCTGCAAGAATTTGATATTAAGATTCGTGACACGAAAGGTACTGAGAACTTAGCTGCTGATTATCTCTCCCAGTTAGACAAGGTAGACTCAGGAGAGAAGACGATCAGCACCATCCGAGAGGAATTTCCAAATGAACAGCTCTAATCCATTCAGGCCGATTCATCACCTTGGTATGCTGATTTTGCAAACTATCTTGCTGCACTGTTATCCCTCCAAACATTTCATATCAGCAGAAGAAGATTGTTCTCTGATGTGAAATACTATTTGTGGGAGGAACCCTTTTTGTACAAGCTATGTGCAAATCAGATCATAAGGAGGTGTGTCCCCGAGGAGGAGATGGAATCGGTGCATAGGTACTGTCAAGATAAAGAAGCGGGAGGCCACTTCGAAGCCAACCGCACTACAGCCAAGGTCTTGCAATTAGGTTTTTATTGGCCAACATTGTTCAAAGATGTCCATAGGTATGTGTCCACCTGTGATCAATGTTAGAGAGCAGGTAACATTTCCTGACAGAATGAAATGCCCCTCACTAATATCTTAATCTGTGAAATTTTTTATGTATGGGGTATAGATTTCATGGGACCCTTCCCGAATTCTTTTGGGAATAAGTACATCCTCGTTGCTGTTGATTATGTGTCTAAATGGGTGGAAGCTACAACTTTACCCACAAATGACTCTAGGAGGGTAGTACGGTTCCTGAAAAAGCTATTCATCCGATTTGGCACACCCCGAACTATAATTAGTGACAGGGGAACTCATTTCTGCAATGCCCAGTTTGAACGGTTGATGTAGAAATATGGGGTTACACACAAGTTGGATACCCCTTATCACCCTCAAACCAATGACCAAGTCAAGCTAGCTAACAGGAAGCTCAAAAGAATTTTAGAGAAGACAGTAGCCTCTGCTAGGACAGATTGGGCAATCAGGTTAGATGATGCATTATGGGCCTATAGAACTGCGTATAAAACACCCCTCAGCATGTCTCCATACAGGCTAGTTTTTGGCAAAGCATGTCATTTACCAGTTAAGTTGGAGCATAAGGCATATTAGGCACTGAAATTTTTAATTTTTGATTTATAGGCCACAGGAGCTAAGAGGCAGTTGTAGCTGAATGAGCTGGAAGAATTTAGACTTGTCACCTATGAGAATGCCAAGGTTTATAATGAGAGAACTAAAATATGGCATGATAGAAACTTGTTGAGATGTGACTTTCATGTGGGTTAGCAAGTGTTGTTGTATAATTCCCATCTCCGGTTGTTCCCAGGCAAGCTGAAACCCAGATGGTCGAGGCCTTTCACCCACCCAGCACAAGGCACATTTATGGTGAATGGTCAGCGCCTGAAGCCATATAGGGTGGTGGAACAGTGCCTCCTCCATCCACTGTTTATCTAGACGACCGGTGACCTCCCTAGACTGTCAAGCTTCGGATGCTTAGTCATATATTGTCTTGATTGGTTCTACTTTTCTTATTCATAATATTTAAGTTTAGTTTAGTTTAGTTTTTTTTAGGATGTTTTTTTGAATAAAGTTGTTGATCTCTCTTTCTAGTTTGATGTGATTCTTAGAAGCTAGAGGCTTCCTATCAAAAGAGCTATTGCAGGATTCAGAAAGAACTTCAGGGAAGTCATCTAAACCCCTCTCCTTACTTGATAATGTTCTTCATGCAATCACACCTCATTGATGGATTTATTGTTACTCCCTAACACTAGGAACGTTGAGGACAATGTTCATCTTAAGTGTGGGGGAGTTGGGTTGTAGCCATGCACCTCAATCATCCCAGCACAATACATGCATGCATTGACAAGCCAAATAGATTGAAAATTCCCTCAAGATCATTATTGTTTATTAGGTGAACTCAAAGAGGGAATACAATGAGTTGAGGGAGACCATTGTATGTGTCAGTTTTTATTCTTGAGAATGATCCAACTTAGCACAATGCATGAGGTTAAGGGAGCTGAATATGACTTTCATTGTGACCAACCCTAACTACCTTCATATGTATGAGGCACTTGATTGCATTATTAATGGTCAGTTGAGCTAGTTCACATCTGAACTGTCAATGCATGAGATTCAACAACTACAAAAGAAAAAGTTCAATTAACTCCGCTATTCCGAGCTAAATAGTAAAACTAGAAACTGGGAATATGAGTATTGTTATCTGCCTCAAGCCTGTGACCAGTGTGAGATGGAGCATAAAATGCACTCACACCAAAAGAAAAAAAAAAGGAAAAAAAATAGAAGAAAGAAGAAAATACCCCGTGTGAGATGGAGCATAAAATGCACTCACACCAAAAGAAAAAAAAAAGGAAAAAAAATAGAAGAAAGAAGAAAATACCCCGTGTGAGATGGAGCATAAAATGCACTCACACTATAAAAAAATGGGGGAAAGAAAAGAAAAGAATTCGATGATGGCTGAAGTTCAAAGGGACAAAATGTGGTTGAACACTCAATGAGGTGTAGTGACGGATTTGAGACCAAGCTCAAAGTGATGGTTAATTTTGGCGGTCAAGGAACAAATCTACATCTTGAAGGGGAGTGAAAGTTGGAACTTGAAGAACCTCATATTCTCCCCTTCCTTGGCTCTTATGTATGTGATAAGAATGATAGTTCATAGGAATGGAGCAGAGTACTTACACAAGTTTCCTGACCACTCAATTCATCCGGTAAATGGTGAGAATAAGGGGGGACGATCAGTTTATGGCTGATGCCTTTGCTTGAGGACAAGCAAAAGCTTATGTGTGGGGGTATTTGATGAGTGCACAAATTACACATATTTTATGAGGCTTTATGCATGGTTTTTATGCTGGTTTGTGTGAGTTTTGACCCCAAATTAGCTTAATTTCAGGAAATCATCAAGGGAAACCAATTCAGGAGAAACAAAGCATAAAACAAGGAAAAATGAGCTAAATTGAAGGTAATTCAGCCTAGCTTAACAAAAGCCCAACTGAGAGGACAAGAGAGGGTCATTCTGCCCATGCAGCCCATACTGCACTCTTTGGGAGATGCCCAAAGAGAGAGCCTAGCCACAGCCTCCAAGGGAGCATATTTGGTCCAACAAGGAGGAGGCCCATTTGCAGCTCAAGAGCAGCCCAAATTGCAGCCCAAGAGAAGCTAGGGGCGGCAACTTCTAGAAAGTTCAAGAGAAGCGAGGGGTGGAAACTTCTAGAAAGTTCAAGAGAAGCTAGGGGCAGCAAATTCTAGAAGGTTCAAGAGAGGCTAAGGGCGGCAGCTTCTAGAATTCTTGGAGAGCTTAAGGAAAAACTATTTAAGGAGGTCTCCTAGAGGAAAAAAATGTTCAGTACCTGGTGGTTCAACACTTTGAGACTTTAGCCCTTTGGGGAGAAAACTCCTTGAGTTCGAATTCTTGGAGGGAGAAGATAAAGATAGGTGCAAGAGAGGAAAAGAGAGGAGATTCAAGCAACTTCAAGAGAAGAAGAAGCTGAATTCGAAAGGAAAAGAAGCCATTGGAGATCTAGGTTGTCTCTTCTTTGAATTTTGCACATTTGGTAATCGAATTCAACTAGGGATGATATGTATTTTTCTCCATTAGTTTTTCTTTCTTGCTGTAATTGAAGCATGATCTCTGTAATTAGTTTTTGAGGTTCATTTGAATAGATTAGATGCAATCTTGATGCTTCTGGATTAGAAATTTAATAATAGAACTAGTAGCCGAATTGATCTTGATCTTTGTAATGTCTAAATTGCCTGAGAAAGAATTTAGGCACTCTTAATTCTGTTTGGCTGAACTGTTCTTAATTCTTGGAAGTCCTAGAGTGCTTGAGAAAGACTCTAGGATTTCAGATCTGCTAATCAAGAACCGAATTGAGTGCAAGGTTAGAGATAACTTGCACAATTCGGTTGGTATTCATTCAGCTAAAATGATATTCATTCAGCTGAAATGATGCCTTAGAATTGCTAGATCTTAATGCATGCATGGGGATTAGATTCTTGATAGAGATATACAATCATCACTCATGCATAGAATGAACATGCGCTTGAGAGAGGTTGTTCATTGCCTTGGGGGTTTCACCAAACCAAGGCTGAATCCTAATCTTTTTGAATGACCTAGAGAACTAATTGTTGAATCAATTCTGTGCATATTTAGCTTGTCTTTTCAACTTGCATGCAAGGTGTTTGATCCAATTCTTTAGAGATAGTTTTGTAGTTAGGATTTCAGGTTTGCATTAGATTAACAATTCAGCTAATCAGATAAGAGTAGGCTGGTATACTACAAATAGTTGCTACACAAGTCCTCGTGGGAAACAATACTTTATTCATCACTTTATTACTTGAGTGGCTAGTGCACTTCCTAGTGTAGCAAATACGCATCACCAAACATCCAAGGGCCACTTCCCATGAGTAGTAGACTTATCGACTTGCGCCTTGAAAACATGCATCTCCTCCACCAACTCCGTATAGAGCTTAGTAAGGTTGTTGGGGATGGACTCCACGTACTGGAGATGCTGGGTAGAAATAGATTCTCCCAATGAAAGCGCAAACAGAGTGGCGACATCCTCCACGGTGACAACAAATTCACCGAAGGCACCAATAAAAGTATGTGTCCGACAACACCAATGGGAGAGGAGCGGCATCATATAACTGACTCCCTCTCTACCAAGGAGGTTCCAAAAGTAGTCCACGAACTTGAGAAGCCCAACACTGCGGAGTACCCGGCAATACATGGGGTTCTCTAGTATAAAATGTGCCTAGGACGAATAGTTAACTGGTGACTTGGAATCGTTCATCTTCGATTCATGGCACCTGAAGGACATAGAACGCTCGACACGACCATAAAGACACATCAATTTCTACTCCTCCACAACATCATACTTGTTGTCCTTGCCCCTACACACTGGCACAGGAGGCCAAAAACCCTTCTTGCCATCAGCCATCTTAGTAGACTCACACTTGGAAAGAAGCTCTGCTATGTAAACAACCCTTACAAAGTCAAAAAAAGGGGTACTCAAATTTCACAGTCTTCTTCTGCCCACAGGGAGCCAATACTAGCAAAGGCAAATGGATCGAAGAATAAGAAGAGAAACAGGAAACAAAATGAGAGAACGAACACAAACAAAGGCAATAACATAACCAAAACAAGAAAGCAATGGAAAATATAGCAAGGAACCAAACGACGTCTTGTTATAGAAGCTCCACACGGGCCTGGCAGCCCAAACAACATTGTGGTAGGGTGAACAAAATGATTATCAGTCATTCGTCATTGCTCAACCGAAAAAGTTGGATTGTTACTATTATGCTATTGCCCTTAGAAAAGAGCGGGACACTTGATAGTCTAATTTAAATCAATGCCACATCACTAGGTCACCAACTCAATCAGATAACCTCCAATCCCAAACCACATGCATCCCATTGAAAATAAATGTGAATCGATAGTTATACGTGAAGCATGATAAAGATCATGCCACACATATAACGGTCGACCACACCGCCATCACACAACATAAGAAGAGGAAGAGACATGCTACTCCCTAACGAAACCCTCTAGAAACCAAAGCACTACAAGTTGGGCAGTATCACGAACACACAGGGGGCTGAAGATAAAACCTTGCACAAACAATCGAAATACCTAGCATGTTCCCTAATAGAAAATTCTCTGCCAAAAGATAGGGGGCTGAAGATCAAACCATAGCTAAAACTATCTTTCAAAAAGCACTTCTTATCAAGAAACAAGGGGGATAAAAATCAAATTACAACCACAATCTCCCTTGACAAAGAATCCCCCATTGATAACAGGGGGGGTTTGGAAGACAAATCATCATATAGGAATTGTCTTTTGACAAACCACTTCCTAATCAAGAAGTAGGGGGCTGAGAACTTCGCCAAACGGTCAAAATACCGAAATGCTTCTCGATAGAAAACACTCTATCAAAAGATAGGGGCTGAATATACCAAAACAATCAACCCTGATGACCAAATAAGCAATGCCAAATCCCAAAGATAAAAATCAACAACTAAGCAAAAGGCAGATTCAAAACAGCTTCCCCCTCATGCTACTCAAATAAAATCAAGATATATCAAAAACATAAATGCTTATTGATAAGCTCACAATTACCAATAAGAAGGGGGATAATAATCCTCCCAAAATAAAATAAAAATAAAAATAATAATAATAATAAGAATAAGAATAATAATAATAATAAGAATAATAATAATAATCCGCCATGCACCTTATCCAGGAATAGGAACAATTACTCAGCCCAACCAAGCGAGAGTACAGTCCAAACCAAGAAACACCCTCACCGGAAACCACAAAAGATCACAAAAACAAGAATCCACGATACTCATGATTCTCCACACTAATCTATTGGCTTTCAAAATATGAGCCCAATAAGTCTAATAATCCCCCAACTCAAAACAAATCCCTCACCCTGTTACAGACTTCCAAAGCAAATCCATGAAACAAATGCTAATTGATAAGCTCACACTTACCAATAAACAGGGGGCTAATTGTAGGTACATGTTGATCATCACAATCGCAATAACGCAAAAGGTGCTAATCCACTGCTACAAAGACACCCATGATGAGTTTACAACTCGGCACAAATCTGTGATGAGCTCCGAACCTACACAGACTTGTTATGAGCTCAAAGCCTATACGAGCTCGTGATGAGCTTAAGTTCACCATGGACCTACAAAAGACTCAAAGTTGTAGTGTTGAAGATGGGCTCAAAGTTGCCAGGGATCTACGATGAGCACAAAGCCATCGCAAGCCTATGATGACCCCAGATCCATTGCAAACCTAAGATGAGCTCACAACCATCGCAAACCAACGACGAACAAAGAAACAGCGATGGCTGGCCGATGTCACTCGTGACAGAATGCCTAGTAGGATTAAGAAAGACACATAAGACTAGCATTGACATCATCCAAGCCACGTCAATAAAGGAGACTTGAAAAAGGAAGTAGTTATGTGTATTATGAGAATCCTCAAACGAAAGGAAACCTCATCCTGGAGAGATCTCATAAGACACGTAGTGAAACCTTAGTAGTCTCCCCCTTACAACTAACACTGAATAAAAGATTCCCTTTCTAAGTGGGAATCAAACCCTTTTGGCTACTTCCTTTTAGGACCTTGGGATCCCTCCCTATAAAGGGAGACGGAAATCATAATGAACACACATTCTGTCAAACAGAGCCCTTAGACTACCATTATCCCTCAACCTTCCTTCATCTTTCAAGGAGACCACCGCACATAAGCTTACTACAGCACCTAGACCAATCTTCTAGTCCTTCTAGAGAAGGGATGGGAGATCCATCATATGGATGGATGAACCATGAAGGGTGGTTGGGCGAAGTTTCAAAAATTTTTTTCTCCCATCCAGGAATCATATTCCCTGATTTAGAAAAACTACATTTTTCAAGGTTCGTTCTGGAAACAAACTAGACCAAATCTGAAACCAAGAATAGAGAAAGGAATACCTGATACGAAATCCACGCAAAAGCTCCTCCCAACGTAGGTGTTCATGCCCAAAGAGGGTATCAAATCCTTTCTCCACTGAAGATGACACAACTTAGGGTGAGGCAGGATCAGCAAGTGAATTCTTCAGCAAGAATTGTGTAGGGATGTGAGCACAGCTTCAAAATTGTCTCTTCCACCAAGAAACAATATCAAGATCCAATCTTGATCACTCCAAGAGGGGGAGATCAAACACAGTAGGGCAGCAAGAACAGAGAGAGAAAGAACTGAATGCAGAAAATTTAGTCAAACTCTGTATATTATTCCAGTTCGCCCTTCTCCTTTATATAGATAGACCTTAAAGAGTTAATCTCCTAATCAGATTAGGAGTTTCTTGATCCAAATCTTTATTTGGATCTGGACTCTTTAAGTGATAAGGCTTATCCCTTATCTTATCTATAGATCAGGATCAGCTTCTCATAATCCAATTAGAAGTTTCCTAATCCAAATCTTTACTTGGATCTGAACTCTTTAAGTGGATAAGAGTTATCTTCTTATCCTTATCTGTTGATCCATACCCAGATTTGCCCCCTATTTAATTAATCTAATTAACCGAGTTTGAAATGGGCTTTAGGCCCATTAAGCTTTCAGGCTCACTTCCTTTTAATGTTTGCTAGCTTGGCTCTCTTTGTATGGTGTGGGACCCTATCATTGATCTCCACATAAGGCACACGGGTTCAGTCTAGCCTATGTTACTAGGGCTGGCCGAATTCACTACCGAATACAATGAACCCTTGAACCCATCAGTATGGGCTCTTAATGGGCCCAACATTTACACTAAATGTTCCTTGGGTCTAGCCATCTTATGAAGGCCCAAGGATTGTGGGCAGATGTGAGATTAGCCCATCAGGTTTATTACCCCTAAATGGTCTTACACTTAACCTCTCAACCCTTAATGATCAAACACTATCTGACAAGAGATGACATCTCCCTCAGCTGCAAGGTATAGCGTTGCACTCTCTACTCACATGGATCCCGAGAATTCAAATCATTTTTCAAACATTTTGCGAAACCATAATATATATGTATACATCTATATAAATATATTTTGCAAAAACAAATCTCAACAATTTGAAATCGAATGTCGGTAGTTTAGGTTTCCATCAAAAAGAGTGCATTCCCCGATTATTCACTTTTTTCGACAAAGGGGCTGATCCTGTTACTATGCTCACCCACTCAGGTGAATTTTCAAACTACCCCAACATACCCAGGTTTTGACCCGTTTAAGGATTTCACTGATTGGCATATCAAAGACAGCCCAATCCAATACCTAGTGCAGTACCATAATTGAGTCTAGGGGTCAAGTGTAATATTCTAGTTTTGCCCATCTATCTCCAAGGTCAAGGGCAATACTGGAATTTGGTCCGGTTTAGGGTTTCAAAAAAACCCACACTACATGTACCTCAGGTCTCACCTTGGTAGTTGAGACAAGCAACCCTAACCTACTTGGCGGCACATTAGTGTCAGCTTTGATAAGATAAATCACCCCAAACACTACAAGAAAATTAACCTTTGGCAATAGTCAAAAATTGTTCCCAATATAGGAAAAATTGTTGTCTAATGTTTTAGTTACAATTAAACAAGTTGTTGCTAGCGAAGCCGTTGTTAAAAGTTTTTAACAACAATCAATTGTTGCAAAATATACTATTCACAACAATTGGACCAACTATTGGCAGCAATAGTGTTTTGCACAGCCAAATGGAATTGTTGCCAAATGTTTTGTTTTAGCGTCAATTAATAAGAATCATTGTCCTTATAAATTTTTAGCAACATCTGCTTAAAAGTTGCTCAATGGTACCTTCAACGACAATTATACTAGCTAATATTAATTATAAATTTGCAACAGTTGAAAATTTGTCTCTAATTAGCATCTTAGGCAACAACCCTTCTGTTGAATAGGCAACAATCAAGCAATTGTTGCCCCAAAGTTTCATATACAACAATCACATTAATTGTTGTATGGCATTTGTTTTTCCAAACTATTGTTGAAGTATCAATAAAAAAGCAATTGTTACCATAAATGTTGCCAATTATCATTTTAATTGTTGATATTTAATTTAATAAATTGTTGCAAATCTTATAATAATTATTGTCAATCATCTAAATAAAATACACATGTAAAATGTCAATATGTGAGTCCATTGATATTATAAAAGATAAAAATTGCATTTCAACTATAATTCATATGCAACTATGTTAAAAATATATTACAATTTCCAAATTCATATCATATAAATAAAACAATTAACAAAAACTTTGATCTAATGCATAATACAATTAACACGAAATTTGATCCAATGCCTCCATCCACATATTTGGAGTTGTGTCTTCCACTACATAACCACGGCAGCTAGTTCGTTGAAAATGATAAATAGCTCATGAAAGGTTGATTCCACATCTTGAAGAGCTCGAACTCTACTCTACATTTGGCAAGTGTTTGCAAACTTAACATTGGCATATGTGCAGTGGTCACAAGACCAGTGACTTGAATCATCCAGCTGACTAGGAGCTCAAGAGGCCGTTCCTCTGCCTCTTCCTCTTTCGGATTTGTTTCCTCTCAAATTCTTAGAGCTCGTTGTTCTGCTACAAGCACCATGGGAGTCCACAAGTCCAAGTCCTGAGAAGAGAGACAAACCCAAGCAACAAGTAAACAAAAGGCAACTGAAGCCAGCTGATAAAGTTCATTTGTCTGCACGAATAAGACCAATCAAAATCATGATAAGATTTAAGCACTTCAGCATAACAGAATATAAGACTGAAATCATTTTCCAATAGCTCTGTCATTTAATAGAAGCCACACCTATGATGATAGACTTATCATCAGCTTAAGGAACCAAGGTACACACGTACGATACAGTATTGACAAAATGGACAAAAATGAAATCAACAAAACCAACCTGATAAACGGAAAGCTCAATATCAATTAATAGCCATTGTTCAACACAAAATAACACAATTAAGAATATCTTAAGAGTGAAGTTCATAGTCACCTTGGAACAAAGATAATATATTCAAATTATTAATTCAATTCATGAAAAAAAGGAAATATTAGTACTAATATTGGGGAGTTGGAATTGGGGATTTGCTTCAAATGTAACATTGATGTACCCATGGAACCAGACAAGGTTTTCAAAACCGGACCGGGCCGAATGGTCAGGCTGGAAAAACGAGGAATCGGTCAGGGGTCCAGTTTCATTTTACCCTAGAACCACCATTTTGCCAAAAATCGTTGATTTGGTCAGAAAACTACTAACCCGAGTGGTCGAACCATTCAAACCATCCAACAATTTTTGGCCATTTTTTATTTATTTTTAATATTTGTCAGAACGGGCCGATTGACCGTTCAACTTGGGAACTGGACCTTGAACAGTTCGTTGTCCTTGGAAACAAAATCATTTTGGCCATTTGTTTTTGGGTCACTGGTTCAATTGTCCCATCCGAATAAATGAACAGGTCGACAGTTTGATCGCTCGAGTCAGCAATGGATCATGCCAGGCCTGGCACGGCCCACGAACCATTGTGTCGAGTCGTGCCGAGCCAGCCCTAATTCGTGTCAAGCCATGTTAGGCCACATGCGGCACTATCCGATTTACACCTCTTAGCATAATAAAACGCCTCTATAACAAAGAAATAATGTTGCCTTCTTTAACGTGTTATAGAGGCATTTTTTTGGGACCACCACCTAGGAGCCACTAAATCTATATATTTTAGTAGTGTATAACACACACACACACACACACCACTAAATCTATATATATATATATATATATATATATATATATATATATATATATATATATATATTACTTATTTATTCATTTGTTAATATATTATTTATATTGAATTTTTGTAAATGTGTTTTATTATTTAATTTTATAAAATCCAGGTATATGAAAGATGAAAATAGTTGAAATATGCTTGCATTTTTTGTTTTGCTTTATTTAAATTGTTATATTTATTTTTATTTTAATAAATTATTCATTTTTTAAAAAATAAATCAGATCAGATCAGATCCCAAATAGCCAATGTCTTGCCTTTAGGTGATTTGTTTGATCATTTAGGTCAAACATGTCAATTAAATGTATACATATAAGGTTTATTTTTGTGTAGTTTATATTTATATTTTAATTTTAATTGTTTATTTAGACAAAAATTCTAAATATTAGGATTAAAGTTTAATTTAGTGACCCAAGGACCATGGTTGGTTAATTAATTTGGTTAATGGCATTGGTTCATTGATGGTTAAAAGTTAAAAACCAAACAAATGTTGGGATATTTCCCATATATATATGTTGATATGGCATGGTCCAACCTATTTGACCCAAATGGTCAAACTACTGGTGGCTCATGATCTGGAGGCAAAATTAGTTCAACCTCCCTTTGAGTTGGTTTTTTAAACATTGATAAAAACTAGCCTAGAGGTTAACCATTCTTGCCCCAAGGTCTAATTACTAGTTAAGTTTGTTACCATAGTTGAACTCCAAAAATGGAAATAAAAGGTTAAAACCTAAAAGCATCGAGTCTTCTTCCTTTTTTTTGTGTTTTTCTACATTTTTAAACATCTCAATCATTATATTTAAATATTTAATATAATTTTTATATGTTTTATTCAATTTTTTAAATTTTATTATCTTATTTAATATTTTTTTCTATATATTATTAATTTAATTGTGATATCATAAGTTGATCCTATTTTGATTATTTAATTACTTGGTTGTGAAATAATCAAATTATTGGATTTAATCCAAGCTTGACTCATTAAAATGAATTTTTGTTATTTATTCCATTTGTTAATGTATTAAATATGTTTGTAACTACAATTTTCAATGGTTGTTGCTAAAGATTTAATGGCATTACAATCCCGCCAAACATATAATTCACAACGGTTGATTTACATTAGTTTCCAATTCAATTATTTAGTTGGATATGCAATAAGCAAATAGTAGTAAGCTTTGTTTCCAATTCATTGTTTTAGCAACAGTTATATGTAAAAGAGCAACAATTAGGTAACCTTTGTTGCCAATTCATTTGATTTAGCAACAACATTAATCAATTGTTGTTAATGCTTAATTTTTGGCAACAACCATTTGTAACTGTAACGAAATGACTGTTGCCAAAGGTCAATTTTCTTGTAGTGAGATCTATCCCACAGCTGTGAAAATTTTAAAATAATACGAGTCTCATAAGTGTACAGTTTAAGGGTTTTACACAAAAACACACCAAAATAACATGAATAAATTATGTACTTTATTCATTTAGAATAAATGTCAATAAGTACATCAATCTGATTGGAGCTAAGGGCATAACTGTCTAACAGCTCCTACTTGCACTTAGGTCCAATTGGGTACAAGTCAGAGTCCCATACTTTCCATGTGTTTCTCAAACACTTTCTGTGTTAGTGGCTTAGTTAATGGGTCTGCTACATTATCCGCTGATGCTACCTAATGAATCTAGATGCCCCCTCTACCAACAATCTCCCACAGTACATGGTATTTCCTCTTGATATGCTTTGACTTCGAGTGGGCTCGTGGCTCCTTAGCCTGAACAATGGCTCCAATGTTTTCATACAATAGTGAAATGGGCAATGTGTTGGATGGAACTAATTCTAATTCTTGAATGAACATCTTCATCCAAATGGCTTCCCTAGCAGCTTCACTTGCGGCAATGTATTCGGCCTCGGTTGTGGAATCTGCAATGGACCCCTGTTTGCTGCTCTTCCAACTAACTAAACAAGACCCCATCGTAAAGATATAACCAAATGTAAACTTTCTATCATTTGGGTCTGACTAGAAATCAGCAACAGTATACCCTTGTTTCTATAGTCAACTACCATCGAATACTAGACAAAACTCTTTTGTCCTTCGAATGTACTTGAGTATATTTTTCACAGTTGTCTAGTGCTCTGAATTAGATTGAAACCTACTTAGCGCACTCACTGCTTGAGCAATGTCAAGCCGAGTGCACAACATGGCATACATGACGCTCCCTACGGCTGAAGAATAGGGAACCTCTCTCATTCCCTCAATCTCCTCAGGAGTCTTGGAAGACATACCTTTAGAGAGAGTGACTCCACGCTTGAAAGGAACATTTCCTTTCTTGGAGTTCTCCAAACTATATCTTTTGACAATTTTGTCAATATAAGTAGATTGGAATAATCCTATTATCCTCTTTGATCTATCTCTATAGAGTCAAAAACCCAAGATGTAGAAGGCTTCTCCAAGATCTTTCATGGAGAATTATTGTGAAAGCCACACTTTTACCGTAGTTAACATCCCTACATCATTCCCAATGATTAGGATGTCATCTACATATAAAACCAGGAACGTAATTTTTGAAGGGATAGGATATCCATCACATGGACACCCAAATCTTGCGGAATGGACTGGGCGAATTTAAAAAATTTCTCCCATCTTTGCAGGGAATCGAATTCCCTATTTTAGAAAAACATATTTTTCAATGATCAATCTTGAACCATTAACCAAACCAGATCTGAACCAAAAGGAGTAAGAGGGAGGATGTACCTGATACAGAGAAACAGTATCTCCCATGGAGGTGTTCACGCCCAAGGAAGGTTCCAAAATCTGCTCCCACGGAAAATTGTGCAGTGTAGGATGGAGCATAATCAGCAACGTTCTTCCAAAAGAACTTGACCCTTCGCAAGAATCAACAGAATGGCTTGTGAATACAACTCCAATCAATCTTTTCCCCAAAAGATTGGTATCAAGATCAAATCTTGATTACTCCTATAGAGAGTAGGAGATCGAACTACTAGAGGTCGGCTATAGGAAGGAGGCGGCAAGAGAGTATTCGCAGGGTGCAAAATTCTCTCTTCTTGTGATTTCAGCTTTGAAGACAAGAGTTTTTGGGTTGCATTGTCTAAAGGCTGCTGCCCCCTCATCCTTTTATAATCTTAAAGGGATCAGCTCCTAATCCCATTAGGAGTTGCTGATCTAAATCATATTTGGATTAGAAGTCCCTTTAAGTGATAAGGGATAACCCTTATCTTATCTACAGATCAGATCAGCCATCTCCAAATCTAATTAGGAGGCTTTCAGATCTAAATCTTATTTAGATCTTGGACTCTCTAAATGGATAGGATCTAGGCCCAATCCTATTAGTTGATCCATCTCAGAATTCGCCCCTTTTAATTGACTAGTCAAATCAGCCCGGTTCGAAATGGGCTTAAGGCCCATTTAAGGTTATGTACTCGTTTAGCCTTCCAAACTGCTGCCCAGTTGGGCTTCCTTGTATGGTGTGGGACCCAAACATTGATCTACACATCAACCACATGGGTTCAGCCTAGCCTTTGTTACAAGGCCTGGCCGAAGACACTGTTATGGACAGTGCACCCCCGAAACCCATCTTATGGGCTCTATGGGCCCAACACTTACCCTAAGTGGTCCTTGGGCCAAGCCACCTTGTAACACCTAGGGACTGTGGGCAGATGCAAGATTAGCCCATCAGGTATTATCCTCAATGGTCTTACACTATACCTCTCAGCACATAATGATCACACACTACCCGACAAGAGAGGACCTCTCCCTCGGCTGCAAGGAACAGTGTTGCACTCTCTGCTTATATGGGTCCTGGGTATTAAAACCTTTTGCAAATCATTTTGAAACCATAATATATATACTTTTGTATCTCATATAAAATATATTTTGCAAAACAAATCTCAACGATTGAAATCGACTGCCTGCAGTCTTGGTTTCCATCAGTGAGAGTGCATCCCGATCATTACCTTTGTCCGACAAAGGGGCTGATCCTATCACTATGATCACCCACTCAGATGAATTCTAAGACTGTCCCAACATACCCAAGTGTTGACCCCCGCTAAGGATCTCACTGATTGGTATATCAAAGACAACCCAATCTGACACCTAGTGCAGTATCATAATCGAGCCTATGGGTCGGGTGTAACTTTCCAGTTTTGCCCATCAATCTCCAAGGTCCAGGGTAATACTATAAATTTGGTCAAGTTCATAGATTCAATTAATCCTACATTGTATGTGCCTAGGGTCTCACCCTAGCAGCTGAGACAGGCCACCCCAACCGACTTGGTGGCACCACAGTGTCAGCCATGTCAGGATAGGTATCCCTAGACCGACCCACTGGCTGTGAACATTCTAAACTAACACAAGTCTCATTAAGTGTCCAGTTTAAGGGTATTACACAGAAACATACCAAGGGAACATGAATCAAATATGCACTTTTATTCATTTACAATAAACTCATAAAGTACATCATCTTGATTGAAGCTAAGGGCATACAAATTTGTCAAACAGCTCCCACTTGCACTTAGGTCCAATCAGGTACAAGCCAGAGTCCCATGCTTTCCATGTGTTTCTCAAACACTTTCTGTGATAGTGGCTTTGTCAATGGGTCTGTTACATTTTTCGTTGACGCTACCTTCTGAATCAGGATGTCCCCTCTACCAACAATCTCCCATAGTACGTGGTACTTTCTCTCGATGTGCTTCGACTTCGAGTGGGCTCGTGGCTCCTTAGCCTGAGCAATGGCTCCATTGTTGTCACACAACAATGGGATGGGTGATGTACTAGACGGAACTACTTCCAACTCATGAATGAACTTCTTCATCCACACGGCTTCTTTGGTAGCCTCACTTGCGGCAATGTACTCGGCCTCGGTCGTGGAGTCTACAGTGGACCCCTGTTTGCTGCTTTTCCAGCAAACAGCACACGATCCTATCGTGAAAACATATGCAGATGTAGACTTTCTATCATCTGGATCCGACTGGAAATCTGCATCTGTATATACCCTTGGATCTGTAGTGAACTACCATCGAATATTAGACAAAACTCTTTTTTCCTTCAAAGGTACTTAAGTATGTTTTTCACAGCAGTCCAGTGCTCCTACCCTAGGTTGGCCTGAAATCTGCTTACTACACTCACTGCCTGAGCAATGTCAGGATGAGTGCATAGCATGGTATACATGATGCTTCCTACTGCAGAGGCATAGGGAAAGTCTTTCATGCCATCAATCTCCTCAGAAGTCTTGGGAGACATCTTCTTGGAGAGAGTGACTCCGTGCTTGAAATGAACATTTCCTTTCTTGGAGTTCTCCATGCTATATATTTTGACTATTTTGTCAATGTAAGCAGATTGGGATAATCCTATTATCCACTTCGATCTATCTCTATAGAGTCGAAGACCCAGTATATAGGAGGCTTCTCCAAGATCTTTCATGGGATAACCCTCTTTCTGAGTGTACCCTTTCGCCACCAGACGAGCTTTGAAGGTCTCAACCCTACCATCAGGGCCCTTCTTCCTCTTATAAATCCATTTGCAACTGATTGCTATTACTGCGGAGGGTGGATCTACTAGAGTCCAGGCTCCATTGGTCTCCATTGAGTCCATCTCTACTCTCATGGCCTCCGCCCACTTCTGGGAATCTATGTCCAACATAGCTTCCGCGTAAGTCACGGGATCCTCCTCACTAGTCAAGGTTTCTACTAGGTAACTATCCTGGTCATAATCATAAGGACCGGTGGCCTGGATACCCGAGTGGATCTTCTAGGTAGGTCACTACCTAGAACTCGTGGGACATCTCCCACTGCTCCTGAGCTCTCCTCATCAAGAACAACTTCCTGACGATGGGTGTTCAGGATGTAATCGGTTTCCAAGAATTGTGCATTTCGACTGCAGAACACTTTCTGCTCACTTGGGTCATAGAATAGGTAACCTACGGAGCCTTTTGGGTAGCCTACAAATAGGCAACGGCTGGTCTTGGATTCCAACTTGTCTGCACTCTTTCTTTTAACGTGTGTTGGACAACCCCAAATCTTCAAGTGTCTGGCACTTAGTTTCTTTCTGGTCCAAAGTTCATATGGAGTATTCGGAACTGATTTGGTTGGAATCCGATTCAACACGTAAATCGTAGTCTCTAATGCGTAACCCCAAAAAGATGTGGGTAACTCTGAGTGTATGAGAAGCGATCGAACCATATCCAATAAGGTCCTATTCCTCCTCTCCGAAACACCGTTAAGTTGTGGTGTAGCAGGAGGAGCTAATTGTGATATTATTCCATTGTCCTTTAAGTAGTCCTTGAATTCGTCAAAGAGATACTCGCCACCTCGATCTGATCGAAGGGATTTAATTTCTCTCCCTAACTGTTTCTCGATCTCTTGTCTAAACTCTTTAAACTTTTCAAAGGATTCAGACTTATCTCATTAGGTACACGTAACCATATCGTGAAAAATCATCTGTGAAGGTGATGAAATACATGTGTTGATTCCGTGTCCTAACACTCAGGGGACCACATATATCAGTATGTATTAGATCAAGTGTGCCTGTACATCTTTTAGTCTTATCGTTAAATGGTCGTTTCGTCATATTGCCTTGTAGGCAAGGCTCACAGGTGGGAAGATCTTCTACAGTTAGAAAATCCAAAGGACCATCCTTTACCAACCTTGTGATTCGGTCAACACCGATGTGGCCAAGTCAGAAATGGCACAGACACGTGGGATCACCTGTATCATGGGCTCTCTTCTTGGGGATTTCAGCCGACGTAGTTTCGGTTATGTTAGTTTCTAAAGAATGATGTAGAACATAGAGACCATTCTCCAGTTCCCCATATGCGATGAATCTGTTATTTCTTTTAATAGTAATCATATTACTAAAGAAAATAGAATAACCATCTACACAATTTTGAGACAGAAATCAAATTTCTCCTTAAATTTTGTACATAAAGACAACCTCTCAGTACAATAGTTCATTCTCTAAAAAGTAACACCACAGTTCCTATGGCCGCGATTGCAACAGTTGTAGTAGTCCCCAATTACAGTGTGACTTCTCCTTCACTCAGCCTTCTACTTACCTTGAACCCCTACAGTGAATTGCACGCATGAATTGAAGCCCCGGAGTCAATACACCAGGATGCAGAAGCTACCAACAGATTGGTTTCTATAACACAAGTTTTGAAATTACCTTTCTTGGATTCCAGGTAGGCAGGACAGTTCCTTTTCCAGTGGTCGGTCTTCTTGCAGAAGTGACAGGCATCCAATGCTTTGTCTTTCTTCTGCTTCTTAACCTTAGTGGCTTTCTTCTGAGGCTTCTTTGCCTTCCTCTTTCTCTTGCCTGTCTTGCTAGCTTCAACAAGCATAGCTATAGGCTCATCCTTTCTAATCAGTTCTTCAGCTCTTTGTAACATATTGCTGAGCTCTTGCAAGCTGACATTCAGTTTGTTCATGTTATAGTTCATAATGAATGGATTAAAGGAAGGAGGAAAAGAATTAAGGATAGCATCTATCTGGGTCGCAAGGTCCAGCCCAGATCCAAGAGCCTCCAGTTTGTTGATGTATTCCATCATCCGAAGACAATAGTCGTGAACTTGTTGGCCCTTAGTCATTTGTGCTGTCATGAACTGTTTCAAGACCTTTTGTCGAGTAGAACGATTCTGCTCTTCATACATCATCCTGAGACCGTCCAATATGTCATTGGCTAGTTTGATCTGATTGAACTACCTCTGTATTGGGTTGTCCAAGGAGGCAATGATGTAACACAAGGCAAGGGAGTTTTTCTCCTCCCATTCCTGATAGTCTCTCCTTCGGGCCTCAGAAGCCCTATCGCCTGGACGCTCTAGGGCAGGATTCTTTGCCACTTTGTCTAGCGTTTTAGAAGCTAGGACCAGCATAAGGTTCCTATACCAGTTGGCATAGTTTGGGCCGTTAAACTTGTTGTCGTCAAAAAGCTTTGCAAATGATCCGTTTGCCATTTTCTGATAAAAGAGCAAACATCAGTCCACAACCTAATTTGATTCATGTTCATTACATAGATATGGATTTTAATCTACGATCCATTTCCATTTATTCATCTTTGAGATTTCCCTCCTTTCTCAGTGACGGAGACTATGGGTTGTCTCTGGAAATGTGGGAAATCACGTAGGGTGCATGGAGCCAACTATTTCAGCTGCATAACCCCACCACCTTTCTGTGAAGGATCATATCCACTCATCATATGAGTTTTCCCTTTGGCCTCTGTCGGGCAAGGTTTAGAGTCATTTTCAGGTAAACCTTTCTGTCCAGTGAGTGCTTGCCCATCATATTCGTGAATGCCAAGGTACCGTGAGAGAGTTCCCATTTTCTGGTGAAGCCCCTCCCACATCGGTCTATGACACCCCTATCATCTTATGAAACACTTAGACAAACCCAACAACAAATGGATAGCCCATTTTCTAGTGCGTTTCCTCATTACTGAAGGACTCATCCTCATGCTAATGATGGAAGGCCTTTAGAGAGTTCATCATATGAATCTCCCTATCACATGCACTCATATTAGTTGGAGGGAACAGTTAATTACACCCTAGTTTGATCTAGGTCAAACCGAAGTGGCTCCCACTGACTTTCATAAAGTCAGATTTTGGTGGGCCTAAAACAGCTAGGGTTCCGCACGTAACCTCTTGATGAGGTGTGGGGCCCACCACTGAGGGAGGTCATCCAATGACCAAAAGGGACACTATGGCAATGATGTGCATTCAGCCATGGTGTGCGGAAGAGCCACTATCGATTGAGCATGGGCCAAGCACTTATGGCCCATGTACGTAGCACATCACACATCCATACATCTCATGCAGGGATAAATTGGTCCATCAATTAATCATCTGTAAGGCCCATTGGAAGCCCATTTTAAATCCATAATATTAACCATTAATATTATCTAGGTATATGAGCTGAATTAGGGTTACCCAGTTTGGCCCATATAGCTTTATCCTCTGAAGTGGGCTTTTGGCAATTTTAACTATTTAAAACTGGGCCTTTATAGGTTGGGCCGAATTAACCATTTAATTAAATATCAATCCTTATGCCCATTAGTGGGAAAATTAGGGCTAACTTTCAGCCTTGATTAAACCCTAGATTTGGTCCAAACAGTTTGAACCTATCTTGGTTCGAATGGGTCTAGGGTTTGATCTTTAATTCAAGAAAATAATCTGAAATTAAAGAAATGATAAAACAAAATCAAGAATCAATCAAACAGGGCTGTTCGCCCAATCCACCCTACAAAACAGATGTTAGATCACAGATTGTAGTTTCACAAACTGCAAATCGCAGGTAGCGAATGTTCCATCTGCGAAATCTCCTTCCATGCACCGCCATCTTCGATCCAAAAATAAATAGAAATAGAAAACCTAATTTCTATTATAATTACATCAGATCAAATGTCTAATACATTGAGTCTAAAAAAAATTATTTGCAAACCAAGTGTAATAAATAAATCAATAAACTACAAATCTTGCAGGTTCCCTGCGCAGACCAAGAAATCGATCTCCTCTTGTACGAACAGCCCATAAATCAAGAAAATCATAAAGAACAATTCTAAATAATAGTCAGATTTATAGAAAATTAATTTCAGATTATTTGCCAATTAATTTTGGGAACAAATTTCCCAAAACCCATATCTGCGCAAATCGGGTAGAACGCCTTCTGCCCATTTGCACAGGTTCAGATCTGAAGCAAATCGGTTCAAGATTTGAACCTGGCTCTGATACCACTGAAGGGATAGGATATCCATCACATGGACACCCAAATCTTCTGGAATGGACTGGGCGAATTTCAAAAATTTCTCCCATCTTTGCAGGGAATCGAATTCCCTATTTTAGAAAAACATATTTTTGAAGGATCAATCTTGAACCATTAACCAAACCAGTTCTGAACCAAAAGGAGTAAGAGGGAGGATGTACTTGATACAGAGAAACAATATCTCCCATGGAGGTGTTCACGCCCAAGGAAGGATCCAAAATATGCTCCCACTGAAGATGGCGCAGTGTAGGATAGAGCAGAATCAACAATGTTCTTCCAAAAGAACTTGACCCTTCGCAAGAATCAATAGGATGGCTTGTGAATACAGTTCCAATCAATCTTTTCCCCAAAAGATTGGTATCAAGATCAAATCTTGATTACTCCTATAGAGAGTAGGAGATCGAACTACCGGAGGTGGTAGCTGCAGGAAGGAGGTGGCAAGAGAGTATTCGTAGGGTGCAAAATTCTCTCTTCTTGTGATTTCAGCTCTGAAGACATGAGTTTTTTGTTGCATTGTCTAAAGGTTGCCGCCCCCTCCTCCGTTTATAATCTTAAAGGGATCAACTCCTAATCCCATTAGGAGTTGCTGATCCAAATCATATTTGGATTAGAAGTCCCTCTAAGTGATAAGGGATAACCCTTATCTTATCTGCAGATCAGATCAGTCATCTCCAAATCTAATTAGGAGGCTTCAAGATCTAAATCTTATTTAGATCTTGGACTCTCTAAGTGGATAGGGTCTAGGCCCAATCCTATCAGCTGATCCATTTCAGAATTCGCCCCTTTTAATTGACTAGTCAAATCAGTCCAGTTCGAAATGGGCTTAAGGCCCATTTAAGGTTATGTACTCACTTAGCCTTCCAAACTGCTACCCAATTGGGCTTCCTTGTATGGCGTGAGACCCAAACATTGATCTACACATCAGCCACATGGGTTCAGCCTAGCCTTTGTTACAAGGCCTGGCCGAATACACTGTTATGGATAGTGCACCCCCGAAACCCATCTTATGGGCTCTATGGGCCCAACACTTACCCTAAGTGGTCCTTGGGCCAAGCCACCTTGTAACACCTAGGGACTGTGGGCAAATGCAAGATTAGCCCATCAGGTATTATCCTCAATGGTCTTACACTAAACCTCTCAGCACATAATGATCACACACTGCCCGACAAGAGAGGACCTCTCCCTCGACTGCAAGGAACAGTGTTGCACTCTCTGCTTATATGGGTCTCGGGTATTAAAACCTTTTGCAAATCATCGATTTGATCGAAGGGCTTTGATCTGTCTCTCCAACTGTTTATTGACCTCTTGCCTGAACTCTTTGAACATTTCAAAGGATTCAGCTTATGTATCATTAGGTACACGTAAACATAATCGGTAAATGTTATGAAATAAATGTGCTGGTTACGTGTCCTAACATTTAGGGGACCACATACATCAGTATGTATTTGGTCAAGTATGCCTATAGATCTTTTAGGCTTACTTGAAAATGGTCGTTTCATCATCTTACCGTGAAGGCAAGGTTCACAAGTTGGAAGATCTTTTACAGTCAGAAAATCCAAAGGACCATTATTTACTAGCCTTGTGATATGATCTATGTTAATGCGGCCAAGTTGGTAATGCCATAGGCACGTGGGATTAACTGTTTGATGTGTTCTCTTATTGAGGATTATTTCCAATGTAGTTTCGGTTATGTTTGTTTCCAGAGAATGATGGAGAACATAGAGGTCATTCTCGAGTTCTCCATAAGTGAGGAATTTGTTATTCCGTTTAATAATAATCACATTACTGAATAAAATAGAATAATCATCTAAACATAACTTTGAGATAGAAATCAAATTTCTTCTTAAATTCGGTACATAAAGGCAATCTTTAAGTACAATAATTCCTTCTCTGAAAACTAACTCTACAGTTCCTATAACTATTGCAGAAGTCCCCAACTAGAGCGTAACTTCTCCGTCACTCAGCCTTCTGCTTGTATTGAACTCCTACAATATGTTACATGCATGAGTTGAAGCCCCGGATTCAATACACTAGGAAGTAGAAGTGACCAACAAATTGGTCTCTATGACAAAAGATTCGAAGTTACCTTGTTTGTTGGTCTCTAAGTACTGAGGACAATTCCTCTTCCAGTGGCCAATCTGTTTGCAAAAGTGAAATGCATCTGATGTCTTGTCCTTCTTTTGCTTTTTAGGCTTGCTAACATTTTTTTAGGCTTTTTTCTTTGCCTTCCTCTTCTTCTTGCCCGACTTGCCTCTTTCAACAAGCATGGCTATGGGCTTATCCTTTTTTATTAGTTCTTCGGCCCTTTGCAACATATTGTTGAGTTCCTAAAGGCTAACATTTAGCTTATTCATGTTATAGTTCATGATAAACTAATTAAATGAGCGAGGCAAGGAGTTTAAGATGGCATCAACTTTGGTGACATGATCAACCCTTGACCCAAGAACCTCCAGTTCATTGATGTATCCCATCATCTTTAGATAATGGTCATGAACCATTTGGCTCTTAGTCATTTTAGTGGTCATAAAACAACTTTAAGACCTTATGTCAAGTAGAACGATTCTGCTCTTCATACATTATCCTCAGACTATCTAGGATATCCTTAGACATTTTGATCTAATTGAACTATCTCTGTAACAGATTGTCGAGGGAGGCTATGATGTAGCACCGGATAAGAGAGTTCTCTTTCCATTCTTGATATTCCTTCCTACGAGCCTCAGAAGCCCTATCACTCGGACGATCCAGATTAGAGTTTTTAGCAACCTTATCCAATTTCTTAAACGTTAAAACCAACACAAGGTTACAAAACTAATCAACATAGTTTGGGCCCTTAAGCTTATTATTGTCCAACAATTTGGCGAATTGTTCATTTGCCATTTCTTATATAGGGCAAAGCAAATTACTAGTCCACAACCTGATTTAATTGATGTTATCTACATAGAAATGGATTTTAATCTATGTTCCATTTTCCTTCATTCATCTCTGAGATTTTTCTCCCATCTCAGTGACGGAGACTACGGTTATGTCTCTAGAAGTGTGGGAAATAACATATAGTGCATGGAGCAAACTATTTCAGCTGCATAACCTCACCACCTTTTGTAAAAGATCGTATCCACTCATCTTCTGAGTTTTCCCTTTGAATTCTATCAAACAAGGTTCATTGTCATTTTATTTTAAACATTTCAGTCCAGTAAGTGCTTACCCATCATATTCGTGAATGCCAAGGTACCGTGAGAGAGTCTTCCATTTTAGGATAGGCCCCTCCCATATCAGTCTATGATGCCCCTATCATCTTATGAAATAATCCAACAGACTCACCAGCAAATGGATAGCCCAATTTTATGGTGCATCTCTTCGTTACTGATAAGTCCATCTTCATGCTAATGATGGAAGGCCTTTAGAGAGTTCATCATATGAATCTCCCTATCACATGCACTTATATTTTGCTAGAGATAACGAGTAATTACGCCCTAGTTCTTTATTTAGGTCAAACCAAAGTGGCTCCTACTAGCATTCTCAAAGTTAGATTTAGATGGACCCTAAATGGGCTAAGGTTTCGCATGATTCCTCTTGGGGAGGAAGCTAATGTGGGGCCTATTAAGAAGGGAGATCATCTAATGATCTTAAGGGCACCATGGCAATGATGTGCATTCAGCCATGGTATGCGAAATAGCCACTATCAAATGAACATGGGCCAAGTGCTTATGGCCCATGCACGTAGCACATCACACATCATACATCACATGCATAAAACAATCACATAATTGATCAAAGCAATTAAATCAATTGTAAAACCCTAAATTAATTAAGTTAAATCAATATCAGCCCATTAAAGCCCTTAACATTATCTAAGTATATGGGCTGAACTGCAAAAGGCAATTCGACCCATATATCATTTATGCTGAAAATGGGCTAATGTAGTTTTAACTTGTCAAAACTGGGTTTTATAGGGTGGGCCGAATTGTATCTTGCAATGGGCCATCAAACCCTTGGCCCAAATCAGAATTTTGGGTTGAGAATAGACCCTTATTGAACCACAGATTCGGTCTAACTAGTTTGGACCAATCTTGGGTCAAACCGGCCTAGGGTTTGGTATCTATTGCAAGATACAATTCAAGATTGTGATATGAAATTAATGACAGCCAATTAAAGACAATCAAGAATCAACGAGAATACATATTAGAGGGTTGTATGTGTGATTTCACACTTGCAAAACAAAGGGTTAATCGCAAATAGTGAAATCGTTATCTACAAATCGTAGATTGCAGTTTCTTACACTGCAAAAGGTCTTCTCTTCTTCTATGCATTCCAGAAAGTCTTCAGACATAAAAATAAATAGAAAAAACTAATTTTCTATTAATTATATCACACCGAATCCTATACATTTTGTCTAAAAATAAAAAAAATATTTATAGACCAAAATGCATAGAATGAAAAATTGCAAGGTGTGCAAATCTTACCACCTTTAAAGAATTCGATCAATATCAAATAGCAGCCCAAGAATCGAACGAACAATTATAGAACCATTCCATAATCATTAAAGAATAATAAAGAATTAATTTTAGATCTACATGCCCATTACCAAGAACCGATTTCTTAGAAAAACAATAAACTTGCGCAAATTGGGTAGAACATTTTTTGCTCATTTGCGCAGGTTCAGATCTGGTCCATATTTGGTTCAAGACTTGAACCTGGCTCTGATACCACTGAAGGGATGGGAGATCCATCATATGGATGGCTGAACCATGTAGGGTGGCTAGGCGAAATTTCAAAAATTTCTTTCTCCCATCTAGGAATCATGTTCCCTGATTTAGAAAAATTGCATTTTTCAAGGTTTATTCTTGAAACAAATCGAACCAAATCTAAAACCAAGATTAAGGAGATGAATATCTGATATGGAATCCATGCAAAAAGCTCCTCCCAATGTAGGTGTTCACACCCAAAGAGGGTACCAAATCTTTTCTCCACTGAAGATGACACAGCTAAGGGTGAGGCAGGATCAGCAAGTGAATTCTTTAGCAAATACCCCAATTCTTCAGCAAGAATTGTGTAGGGATGTGAGCACAAATTTAAGATTGTTTCTTCCACCAAGAAATAATATCAAAATCCAATCTTGATCACTCCAAGAGGTGGAGATCGAACAGGGTAGGGTGGCAAGAATAGAGAAAGAGAGAACTAAATGTAGAAAAGGTAGTCAAACTGTGTATATTATTCCATTTCACCCTCCTCCTTTATATAGACCTTAAAGAGTTAATCTCCTAATCTAATTAGGAGTTTCTTAATTCAAATCTTTATTTGGATTTGGACTCTTTAAGTGATAAGGCTTATCCCTTATCTTATCTACTGGTCAGGATTAGTTTCTTGTAATCTAATTAGAGTTTCTTAATCCAAATCTTTATTTGGATTTGGACTCTTTAAGTGATAAGGCTTATCCCTTATCTTATTTGCAGATCAGGATTAGTTTCTTGTAATCTAATTAGAAGTTTCCTAATCCAATTCTTTATTTGGATCTAGACTCTTTAAGTGGATAAGAGTTATCCTCTTATCCTTATTTGTTGATCCATACCCAAATTTTCCCCTAATTAATTAATCGAATTAACTTAGTTTGAAATGGGCTTTAGGCCCATTAAGCTTTCAAACTCACTTCCTTTTAATGTTGGCTAGCTTAGCTCTCTTTGTATGGCGTGGAACCCTATCATTGATCTCCAAATAAGCCACATTGGGTTAAGCCTAGCCTCTGTTATTAGGGCTGGCCGAATTCACTACTGAATACAATGAACCCCTGAATCCATTAGTATGGGCTCTTAATGGGCCCAACATTTACATTAAATGTTCCTTGGGTCCAGCCATCTTATGAAGGCCCAAGGATTGTGGGCAAATATGAGATTTAGGTTTATTATCCCTAAATGGTCTTACACTAACCTCTCAGCCCATAATGATCAAACACTGTCCGACAAGAGTGGACCTCTCCCTCGGCTGCAAGGTACAGCATTGCACTCTCTACTCACTTGAATCCCGGGAATTAAAACTTTTTTGCAAACATTTTGTGAAACCATAATATATGTATATACCTCTATATAAATATATTTTGCAAAAACAAATATCAACAATTTGAAATCAACTACCGGTAGTTTACGTTTCCATCAAAGAGAGTGCATTCCTCGACCATTCACTTTGTCCGACAAAGGGGCTGATCTTGTCACTATGATCACCCACTTAGGTGAATTCTCATATTGCCGCAACATACCCAGGTTTTGACCCGTTTAAGGATCTCACTGATTGGCATATCAAAGATAGCCCAATCCAACACCTAGTGCAGTACCATAATTGAATCTACGGGTCGGGTATAATATTTGAGTTTTGCCCATCTGTCTCCAAAGTCCAAGGCAATACTGGAATTTGGTCTGATTTAGGGTTTCAAGAAAACTCACACTGGAGAGATCTCATAAGACACGTGGCAAAACCTTATCAGTCTCCCCCTAACAATAACACTAAATCAAAGATTCCTTTTCCAAGTGGGAATCAAACTCTTTTGGCTCCTTCCTTTTAGGACCTTGGGATCTCTCCTTATAAAGGGAGACACAAATCATAATGAACACACATTCTATCAATTAGAGCCCTTAGCCTACCCTTTGCCCTCAACCTTCATTCGTTTTTCAAGGAGACCACTGCACGTAGCCTTAACATACCACCCACATCTATCTTCCAGTCCTCTAGATCAAATAAGATCCCAAGCTTTCTTAGCTACAAAAATTGCATTAGTTGTATGCTTCCAAATCACCTTATCATTATTATTGGATAAAATAACATGAGAAGAAATAATTTCATCCACTTTTTCCATTGTGATAAAGTCAGAGAGGAGGGGAACATTCCCACCTCCATTATCCAAAAAAACATCCTTTATGATCATAGAGGTAGTAATTTCAACATCATCTTTATCAAAGCAAAAGAGGGGATTATCACCAACCCAAGTATCAAACTAGAAGGAAATATTTCCTTTTCCCACCAACCACATCATTTTTTCTAGCACAATATTAGCAAAATTCAAGTTCCTTTTCCAAGTTCTAGAGATAGAATTTGTTTCATTTA
The DNA here is from genome assembly GCF_056320005.1 of Nelumbo lutea. Lineage (NCBI taxonomy): Eukaryota > Viridiplantae > Streptophyta > Magnoliopsida > Proteales > Nelumbonaceae > Nelumbo > Nelumbo lutea. Next base: position 68,015,650 of record NC_142686.1, read on the forward strand.
ATAAAGCCAAGTGAGAGTTGTGGAGGCATTTAGTATGAAAAAATTAAGCCCATAAAGAATTCCCATAAGTTGCATTCCACAAGGATTTTATTTGAAGAGACACATCAACATCAAAAACCCTCTAAATATTCAGCCCCCCTTCACTAAAAGGTTTACTGATAGTATCCCATGCCACCCAATGGTGTTTCGATTTGCCATTACAATCAGCCCATAGAAATTCCAAACTAATTTTGTTAATCATCCTAAGTACCTCCCAAGGAGTAGCTACTACTAAGAGTGTATGTAAAGGGATGCTAAAGAGAACACTCTAAATGAGTGTAATTTTCCCTCCAAAATAAACTCTTTAATTTATCAAATGGCTGAGAACATTTTAAACTAACATAAGTTTTATAAATGTCCAATTTAAGGGGTAAGCCATAAAAACATACCAAAACATACATGAAATAATAATGTTCTAATTTTATTCATTAATAAATATCCGATTAAATTAGTTTGATTAGACCTAAAAGCATACACTGTCTACCAAACCTTAAAAACTAATGGTTATGTTTAGACCTGTTCATTGGCCGGGTAGCTTGATGGGCCAACCCGACCTAACCCTAGGACGGGCTTGTGCATAGATATTAGCCCATGGGCTTGACCTCGGTCCTAAAAGCCCGAGCCCCATTGTTTTACGGGTTGGGCTTGAGATTTGCCACAAAAGCCCGGCTTGACCAAGTGTAACCTATTCTAAACCCTAGCCGAATAACCCTTTCCTATTCCCTTTCTTCAGTCTTCATCTTCTATCTTCTCTCCTCATTCTCACTCTTAAGAACTAGTGTGAACCCAGATAGGTAGCCACCATTCTCAGTCTCAGAGGCAACACATGAGCTCAGGCACCGACAATCTTAGGCACTGGTTGTCTCTCTCTCCGGCTGTGAGTCTTCTCTCTCTCTATCTATATCTCTCTCGCCCCCAGTCTTCTCTCTCTCGTCTCTCTCACAGTTCTCATTCTCAGTTTCTCACTCACTGTTGCATATTCTCACTTTCTCAAGAGCCAATGAACTCAAAGCACTGGCGCTAGTCGCTCCACCAATGAACTTAGTCGCCCCTCTCTCTGGCGGTGAGTCCTGTACTCCTATATTTCTCAGTTTTGTACAAATCATGCATTCTGTAATCTATAATCTCTACAAATCATGCATTTCTCAACTCTATTAGCTCAAGTACATAAGTTTTGGGCTTATCACTTATGAGTGAAATCACAAATGCATTGAAGTTAAACCCATTTGCCATCTGTTGAAGACTTTAAGTAAGAAAAGAGTTAGAGAATCTTGTAGAACAAAATTGTGTGAATTGGGCTTCGAGCTCGGGCCCAGGCTTCAGGCTTTATATGAGGGTTAGGCTTGGGCCCATGTTGTAGGCCCGTTGGTCGAGCCGGGCTCGGGCTCGGGCTCGGGCCTTCAAAATCCTATTAATGAAAAGCAAAAGCCTGGCCCATGAATAGGTCTAGTTATGTTATATCTGATTCTTAGGTTTTCTTTGACTTAAAAAATGTTTAATTTTGCTTTGTAAGATCAAGGTAATAATATCTAGACATTTAGAATAAAATTATGCATAGTTCTAAGGTTTTGAACAATGAGGGGTTGCATACTCAAATGATCTACCTTTGACAACCAAGGCATGAAATATGCTATCACTATTCATGAGTCGACTATAGGTTTCTAATGAATTGACTACCTTTGAAAGTCGAGGCATCAAATACGTTGTTGTTGTTCAAGAGTCAACTACCTTCGACAGTCGAGCATTGGCATAAGGTTGTTAGTTGACCAATATGTGGGGTTGGTCAATTACCAAAGAAAATAGATTTCCACCTATGAGTGACAGTCGACCAATAAAGTTTATCAATTGGCTACTTGTAGTAAAAATTGACCGTTTAAAGGTATAAAGACTAGTTTCTTCTTTTAGGACTTCTATTTGTTGGAATTAAGGTTTGAATATTGCCAAAAATGGCTTGAAGCTATTTCAATAGCTTTCTAATGGTTACATGGTCCCAACATCTATAAAATGATGTTTGAGCACTAAAAGAAAACAAGAACTTAATCTATGATATACCTGCTATATTGAGAGCATCCTATGAGCAAGAGTTTGAATAAAAGAAATTTTCCCATAACCTTTGTTAGTTGGTATGTATTTGATTAATGGTTCATTGGTTGGCCAGGGCTTGGTTAGTTTTGGGTAATGTATAGTTGGTTCTACCTCGATTTTGTAGGACTCAGTTTCGCGGCATTTGGAAGAATGGGTTTGATTAACATTAGCTATATTCAATGTCCACCAGATGGTTATATGTATGTTGATTTGGATTCATTTGTATCATGATAGTGTGGTTTTGAACTGAGTAATCTAAAATTGTCCGCATCTTGTTCAGCTTTGTTGACTTTAATTTATCTTTGTCTCAACAAGTTAAGTCGGTTTGGGTAATTTTGGATAGTTTGGATTAATTTGAGCTACGTTTCGCTTTGATGGCTTTCTTCAGGCAATGTCTGATTTGCTTTGGTCAGATTTGTTAAATAAGGTGGATCACTTCTTTCTAAGCTTTTGTTATATTTCAAATACCCATCTTAGCTGAAATGAAATGTATTACATCTTTAACGTCACGAGCATAATATATATATATAAGCAAGGTTGTCCAGCCAAGTGGCACCACTATCCCACACTTTCTTCTAAATTATCTCTAATTCTTATTAATCCTCTTACTCACTTTTTATCTATATCTATCTAAAAAAAATTAAGAATGATTTAAATATTATACGAAATTATATGACTTTAAAATATTTATAAAACATAAAAAATAATTATAATAGATTTAATAATATTCATATTATGAATAATTTTATATTTTTACAAAATTCATCACAAAATTATGTACTAACAATATAAATTATAGTTTTATGGATTATTCAGTTTAAATGCTATTCAAATAATAATAATTTAACATTAAAAAATATTATTTAAATATTTCAGTAACTAAATATCTTAAATTACAAAACACTAAAAATAGAAAAATAATTATATAATAAAATTCTTAATGTTATGTAATAACTTTAAAATAAATAAAATTCAAATAACAAGAAATTTTAAATATTTAAATAACTAAATATTTTCAATAATGAAATATTTAACATAACTAAGTTTGAAATAGTTAAAATAGCGAAAATATGTAATGAATTTTAAAATGTTCTTAAAATTAAAAAATAATTATAATAAAACATTAAAATTTATAATGATTTAATAATTTACAAAATTAATAATTAAATTATGTAATAATAGTATAAATTATAATTTTTTGGATTATTAAATTAAATAAATAAATAATATTTTAAAAATTCAAATAAATATATACTAAGATTTTAAAGTTATTATTAATAAATATTAATTTTTTCGAAATTTATTTTCTAGAAGTATTAATTGGTATAATTGAAATTAGTTATTTATTATATATTTATATATACTAAAATTAATATATATTTTAATTTCAACAATTATTTATTGTTTTTGTGATAAATATTGGGATTAAACTAATGTTTTAACTTTTCAAATTTAATTTATTATACTTATTGTATTTATTGCATTTTATATATAAATTTATTTCTAGTAATTATGTATTTTTTATAATTTATTGATTAATATTTATTAGTGATTAAACTATTTTTTTTTATATTACACTATTTAATTACTAATTTAATATGTTTTCAGTATTTATTGTATTTTTGTAATTACTGTAATTATTGCATTTTTACTAGTTATTTATTGTATTTCATTATAAATTTATTTTCAATAATTGTGTATTTTTCTATAAATTTTCAATAATTATTGGAGATTAAACTATTGTTGTTTATTAAAGATAAGACTAATTCAAGAAAATAACTTTCAAAAAGCTTAATATTTATTATTAATAAATTTAAAATCATAGTCTATATTTATTATATTTATATATACTAAAATTAGTATTATTGTATTTGCAGTAATTATTTGTTGTTTTTATGATAAATATATTTTCAATAATTATTGGAGATTAAACAATTATTATTTAACTTTATAAATTTAATTTATTATACTTATTATATTTATTGTATTTTTTCTATAAATTTATTTCTAATAATTATGTACTTTTGCTATAATTTATTGATTAATATTTATTAGAGGTTAAACTATTATTTGAGATTACACTATTTATTTACTAATTTAATATATTTGTATTATTTATTGTATTTATATAATTATTATGTTTATTGTATTTTCAATAATTATGTATTTCCGCTATAAATTTTTAATAGTTATTGGAGATTAAACTATTGTTATTTATTAGAGATTAGACTATTAATTTAGTTGAAATTAGGAGTGTTCATGGGTTGCTTCGGTTCGACTACAAGCTATTTAGCCAACCAAATTGACCTGGTCAGGTTGGGGAGTTGGTCACTCGAAATTGACTAACCATTAGTGAAAACTGACTAACTCGGGTTGTATTGGTTTGGGTAGATTTTCGGTTTGGTCTATTGGTTCAAAAGAATTAAACTAAAAATATTAAATTTAAATTTAAAAAATTACAATGGTATTATTAGAAAAATATATTTAAAACTTAAAAGTATGATATAAAATATTTTAGGCTAAGAAATATGGGGATTTTCCACTTTCCTGTTTTAAAAATATATATTTAAAATATTATATATATAACATTTTAATGCTAATATATATATATATATTGGTTAGGTCAATTCAATTTTGGTTAGTTTATAAATGGTCAAAATGAAACTGATCAATATATATATATATATATTAATATATATATATATATATATATATATATTAATAAGATGAACAACCCTAACTAAAATTAATTATTATTATTATTTTTATATTATAAAAAATTATTAAAAATAGTATGTAATATATATATATATAATTATTAATTATTTAAAAAATTAAAATATAAAATAATTATATACTTGTATACATTATCATTCTTTTAGACTTAATAAGTATAAATACAAATATAAATATAAATGTAAAACATAAAGTTTTACACTACATATTTAAATTATTAATTATTTAAAAAATCCGGCGGACTAGCTATCCACGCTCCCCACTCTTTCTTTCAATCTTTAGCTCTTGTTTGTTTTTGTGGGGCCTAGACTACGCCTAGTTGCGTAGCTCTTCCTCGTTTCACAACGTCACGAGACTCATGAATCCGTTTGCTACTATTTAGACACTTTGCAAGCATGAGCAACCAATTTTTGGGTCCCATGTAATAGGCGTAGCTTAAGACCGTGCAACGCCGCTACGGTCGAATGATTTCAACCGTCTGATTCGTTCCATTCCTCTAGGACTAGGTAGTCAAACAATCCAACGGTCTAAGCGAGATGATTATAATTATTGCCCGTCTCGTAATTCCGAGCAAGTTCAATTAAATGTAGCGTAGGGATGCATGTGACACGTATCTACTGGATCTCATACGTACGGAACAATTCCAAATCTTTCACCGACTTCGAGGCAGTGACTAGACATTCCAAATAGGGATTGGGTTCAGACATCAGCCACCGAATCGTACGCTTGGAAAGAGAATCATTGATCGAATGGAATTCAGGAGTGTTTGTATTGTTTTATCCTGCATCAGTTACACATAATCGATTCGAAGTCGACCGCATCCGTTTTGGGTGAGGTGGAGCGTATTGTAGGAGCATTTTTCTCTTATCGCTTTTGCTTTTTTTGGGGTTTGTCGACACTCGACATATGCACACTCTTCTAATTGTCTCCAACTCCTATCATTTTGCCTGCCTTCCAATAAAGAAGACGTCTTTTTTCAGTCTCACGAAGAGCGAGTGAGAGAGAAGGGATTCAGAGGCAGAAGATTTCGTTCTGGTTTCGTCTCAGAGATTAACATTTCTGAGGTAGATTTGTCTTCTCTTTTCCACCCTTCTTCCTGCAAGTTTCGTATTATTATTTTCTTTCTCTTTGTTGGATTGGTGTATGGCGGTGTTCGTTTGATCATTTGGTGGTTGGTGGATGAGCTAGGGTTTTTGCAAATTTTTTATTTTGAGTTGAATGGAATTAATTATGTTATATGTTTTTCTTTATTTTTGTTAATATGCTCTTATTCTGAGTTAGGTTAATATGATGATTTTGTGATTGGTGAAACCCTATTTTCAGAGTTGTAATGGAATTAAACTTTTCTTTTTGGGATTCTAAAACGGAAATCTTAGGGTTTGGTAAGGTTGCTTTCAGGTTTCTCTGAATTTCTATGTAGTTCTGTTTTTGCTTGATTGTTTTAAGAATTTTAGCAGCTTTTGTGTCAGTTCCGAGCTTTATTTATAGATGCCGGAGATTCATTTTATTTTGTTTTTGGAAAAGGAGATTTTCTTTTTTGTATTTCTTTAGGGTTAATGTAGTGATTGATTATTCATTAGTCCATCTTGGTTGTCGAAAGATCATGATTTAGTAAACACTAATGATGGATAAACGTATTTGTTGACATATATTTCTTTTCTTTCCCTTCAAATTCTTTTAGTTTTATGTTTTTTGGTAAAAAAAAATTCTTTTAGTTATGGATATTTGGATTTGTCGAAAGCTTGGAGCGAGTTTTTCTTGTACGAAGATAGTTTTGAACTTAGGAATTACCTTTACTAGAATATATTGTTTTTTCCTTATTTTTTATTGCCTTTACTAGAAATCTAGAACAGATTGTTTGTTCTTTCACATAAATTACCTCTGCTGTTTGGTGCAGATATAACATGTCGTACCATCGAGGAGATGACTTTGATGACATGGCTTACGACGGAGAGGTGGGAGATGTAGTGGATGAGATGGATGATGAGTACGATGGCAGAGGTGATGGCGAAGCAGATCTTGATGACTACGAACTGGTTAGTTTTTATCGTGCTGTTGAAAATCTTGTTAATAAATTAACTAAGCTTAGTGGAGTGAATAGTTTCCAAGCAGGCAAGGTGACAGTGCCTTTTGTTGGGTGCCTTGCATGAATGTCATAGATTATATAAAAGAAAGGTTCCTGCCTTGGTGACTAGACGCCCTCCTTCACCCGTCTAGTGACAAAAATCACAAGGCAGACTCTTTATTGTAATGTTATCACTATCTATGTTAGTATTTCCCATTATGTAGCTTATGCTATGTTTAATAGTTTTACTATTAGACAAGATACAGAGGTTTTAAGAAGAAAAAAGAAAGAAAGGACAAAGAGTTGCCTTTTTCTACAAACTTTGTGTGTGTGTGTGTGTGCGCTCTCTCTCTCTCTCTATTACATTAAATAGCAGGGGCTCTACTCTTGTTATAGTATTCTTTAGTTGCTAATAATTTTGTGGCATACAATCTATTAAATACTTATTATGTTATATAGTGTTATGTTTGAAATATTGAAATTAATTGATTTAAAATGTTATTGTCTTCTGGATACAACATTCATTATGTTTAGTAAAGTGCTATTGGTTGGCATGCACAATTAGGAAAATAATCTAGAATTTTGATCTTCTTTATAAAGTTTGTTTACTAGAATCCTTTAGATGCCTTAACGACTATGATAGAGTTCTTTGTCAATTAGTTTCAGTTATTTAACTCAAGGTTTTGTATTGGTTGGTATGTACACTTAGGAAAATAATCTAGAATTTTGATTTTTTCTTTGGAAAGTTTCTATTGCCTAGATACCTACCTAGGTGGCGCCTAGGCAACTATGTGACTAGGTGCTTCATTATTTACTAGAAATAATGTTAGAGTATCTTGTTTATTAGTTTCAGTTATTTAACTCAAGGGTTTTCCTGTTCTTTGCATTTTTCTTCGTTGATTTGAACTTTCTTGCATAATATCTTCTTTATTGATGGTTATCTTAACAGTTCTGATGTCTTCATGTTTCCTTGGTTGTGTTGACTGGCAGCATAGCAAGGTAACTGATATAACTTCTGTTCACGCAAGGAAAGGGAAAGATATTCAGGGGATTCCATGGGAAAGATTGAACATAACTAGAGAAAAGTACAGGAAGACAAGGTTAGAGCAGTACAAGAATTATGAGAATATCCCTTCATCAGGAGAAGTTGTAGATAAGGTATGCTACAGTCCAATATTTATTTTATGACTTAAAAATAATGAACCGTGTTTTGTGGGATGGGAAACTATTGATTATATTGGTTTTACATAGGAATGTAAACAAATGGAAAAAGGTGGTAACTACTATGAGTTTCGGCACAATACAAGATTGGTGAAGCCCACGATTCTCCATTTTCAGGTTGGTGGATTTCTTATTTATCATGTGTGGTTGTTCTTGGTATATTGACTTCGTTCGCATTTTGTTTTGGTTGTTGTGACTTGTGGCATACTAGTACCTAAGCATATTTTTATTTTTGTATGCTACTTTGTTGTAAATTGTAATTTCAGCCTTCTTTCCTTTTACCAAGTTGTTTTATGACATATCTTCTCTTTAACCATCTTGAGTGTCTTGGCGTGGTGCTTGTACTAAGCTCGGAAGTATTGCTTTATAGTGGAAAACTCATTATTTTTTCAAGTATTCTAAATTGTTTTGGAACTAGTTCATTCTTGATATTTTGTTTCAAAAATCTAGTTTAAGGCTTGAAGGTTTTTCTTCATGGTCCATTTTTTTTTTGATAAATAACATGCCAGCATTTCATTATTATTATAGTACAGATATAAAATGAGGATCCAGATTCCAGAAGAGGGAGGTAAATATATCTACCTCACCTCAAACCAACTATTACAATTGATCCCAATACAATTGGCCCCTATTTATGCCTTGCATGGCTAACAAGTTAGCCAGCCCATTTGTTGATCTTGGAACCTATCGGATAGATAATATGATTTCCCTTGTTAGGTATTAACCATCTAACCTTCTTTATGGCATCTCTATAAATCCAAGCAGCTGTTTTCTGATCCTCTAACCAACCAATTGCCACTTGGGAGGCCCCTTCAATAACCACCCTTTCTAGGTTCAACTCTTTGCCTTTTGAACCCCATGGGGTCAGCTACGTTTTTTTTATTGGAATCGGTAACTTCATTAAGAATTTTCAAAATATTTCAAAGTACAACTGTCAATCCCATATTATGATGTTGACCCAAGTTACATACTAATTACAATACTGCCCAAAACATGTTCTCTCTTACAGTCCCTTGTTTTGCTAAGGTATCTGCTAGCGCATTAGCTGACCTTCTTGTTCACTTGAAGCACATACCAATCTCCCTTGTTATATTGAGTATTTTCCTTATCATTTGTCTATATTTCCATTCTCCCAATCGGCCTGATTGCATCCAACCAATTAGCAACTTAGAGTACCCTTCAATCTCCATTTGATGTAACCTTTTATAGTTTCATAGCGTGGCTCATGAGTTTAGTCCTTATATAATTATTACAACTTTGTATTATCACCTTTGTTCTTAAACATAGACACCGTACTGCTATTTCTCTAATCATCAGACATCCTCTTTTTCTTTTACTATCTTATTAAATAGCTTAGTTGGCCATAACAAGCCTACCTCTCCCATACCTTTCCGCATTTCTATTGGAATCCTTTCAGGTCCTCATGCCTTTCCCTTCATCTTATTTAGTGTCTCTTTTACTTTAGTATGTCTAACTCTGCAAAGGTAACAAGGTATTTATTATTTTTAACACTACTAGTTGGATGCTAGGGAGAGTCAAGTCATTTTAAGTGAGGAAGATGGAAGATTGAGGTGGAATTTGAGAAAAGAACTAGAAGTGATAATTCTTAGAGAGGAGATTTGTTGATGACAGAAAACAAAGCAGGAGGGAGATGGCAACGCCAAATTCTTCCACACAATTGTGAACAGTAGAAGAAGAGAGAAATTTGTAGCAAAGTTGGAGGTGAATGGAGTGACTTCGACAAATCAAGAGGAGATGGTGAAGTGCTTTGTTAATCACTTTAAGGCAGTGTACAAAGGATTGGAGGGTAAGGTAATTGGAGAGGAATTTTGATTTGGATGAAATTAAGAGGGATGTATTCTCTATGGATAGATCTAAAGTCCCAATCCCTAATGGTTTTACGATGGCCTTTTAACAGGATTGTTGGGTGATTATCAAGGAGAATCTTTGGGCTGTATTTGAGGAGTTTGTTGAAGAACCTTTTATCAGCCAAGGTATAATATTTATGCAACCTTTCTAGCCTTCATAGTGATACCAAAGAAAGGGAATTTAATTCAGTTCATCCCAAAGATTTTAGACCCATTAGCTTGGTGATTAACATTTATAAAATTGTGGTGAAAATGTTGTTGCTGAGATTGAAATCTGCCCTCCCTGTTTTCATAGCTAGTTCCAAAGGGCCTTCATTCAAGGTAGACAGATAATTTGATTGAATATTGATTACTAATGAGTGTGGAGGACTTAAAAAGAAGAAAGAAGCAAGGCTTTATATGTAAGTTGGATCTTGAAAAAAAGCTTATAATTCAGTGTATTGGCCATTCCTTCTTGAGATCTTGAGGTGATATGGTTTTGGGGAAAGATGGTGTGGCTGGATTGGAGATTGCGTTAAGACTTGTCATTATTCAGTCTTAATAAATGGAGTGGTTAAGGATTTCTTCCCAACTAGTAGAGGGTTGAGACAGGGGGACCTCTCTCTCATTTTGTTTACCTTGATAGTGAATGTGTTCAGTAGGTTGTTAACAGAAGAAAATTGAAGGGGTATTTTTAGAGGATGAAGGATTGGAAATGACGACCTGATATTTACACGTCTACAGTTTACAGATGATCCGATCATTTTTTTTTTTTTTTTTGTGAAAGTGGGGATCCCTAGATAGCAAAAAAAATTTGAGGTGGGAAGTGGAATTATTTGAATCTATGTCTAAGTTGAAGATTAATTTCGAGAAGAGTGGAGTGGTTGGAACAAACCTAAATGAGAAGTTGGTAGTTGTAGATTCCTTTGATTGACCAACGTTAGACTGGCCGTTGGAATATCTAGGGATGCCCTTAGGGGACAACCCACGGCAGAGTAGGTTTTGGGATCCAATTCTAGAGAGATTGTAGTGTGGAAGAGGAATTATATATCTTTAGGAGGCAAAATTACTTTGATAAAATTTACCCAAGCTAATCTACCAGTTTACTACATGTCAATCTTCAGGATACCTTTGAGGGAGGTGTTAAAGATAGAAAAAGTCATGAGGGATTTTTTATGGGAGCTTGGGGAAGGAAGAAGGATTATCTGATTGAGTGGGAAGTTCTTTGTAAGAGTAGCAAGCAAGGGGGTTTGAGGATAGGTAATCTAGGTAAGAAAAATTTGGCCTTGTTGGGTAAGTGGCTGTGGAGGTGGCCTTTGGAGAGGGAGAGACTCAGCATGAGGTGGTTGAAAGCATTCATGAGCGAGCTGACAATGGTTGGGATATGGGTGTATCTCAACAGGTTATGTTGGCTTCTCCGTGGAAAGCCATTCATGGTATTCTCCCCCAGTTTTTAAATCTAATAAGGTATGGTGTGTGTACCAGAGACAAGGTTTTGTTTTGGGAAGATCTCTGGGTTGGTAACTCGATTCTCAAGGACCTTTTCTCCCTCTTTGTACTCTCTCTATTTTTAAGAATCAACCTTTACAATGCTTTGTGCTTTCTCCCCCTTATCGGGTGTCAATTGGGATCTAGGGTTGAGAAGAGGTCTGAGGGACCATGAATTTGATCTGGTTGCCTCACTCCTAAAAATTCTTGATTCTGTTTTTTTGGATCCTATCCTTTCAGATAGTAGAGTATGGATTCCTAACCCTAAGGGCCTCTCCCTACTGTTGTACTTGTTTCTCTCTGTTTTTTTCTAATAAAATGTTCCTGTTATTGATAAAAAAAGTACACTGCAGTCTCTTAGAGCTTATCAGTGTGATTATTTCCTACCATCATCCATTGTGGTTTTTTGTTGTCAAAACCTTGAAGCATCCTGCATTATTTGATGATCTGGATGTTCCTAGGTGAATTATGTTATCTTTTGAGGCTTTTTTTTTGAAGGATAGAAGAAAATATTTTATTAAAAAGAAAAAGATTACAAGGCATTGGATGTCAAGGAGACGTCCCAGATTGAGTAACAGCTGGACAATCTGAAAAGTTTCTTCATTACGACGTTGTAATTCTAGAATACCCCAAAAATTCTCTATCAAATCCTCCCTTCTAACATGATCAAACTCTGGCAGAACCAGCACCCAGTCTGAAACCAATGAATCCACAGCCGAAACTATTAGTTCCATACTTTTTGCTTTTTTTTCGAATGCTCTTCTATTCCTTTCAGCCCACAGCGACAAGCAAACTGCAAAAGGAATACAGCTCCACATAATTCTGGCTTTCTTTCTGCCACTAATTTTCGGCCATCTACAGAAAATCTCAGCAGGAGATGATGGATGGAAGACTTGACTTTCCAAAAAGGAAGGAGTAGAAATTCCAGATGAAATTTGCCACTTTGCACGTATAGAACAGATGAAACACTGTCTCCTCATCCATTTTGCACAGATAGCAGAATCTTGGAAGGAAAAAGCCTCTTTTCTTCAAGTGATCTGTGGTTAGAAACATAGAAAACTGTTGAGGGCAACCATCCAAGCAAATGCCTCCACTCTTGGCATCTGTGGGTTCCCCCACACTCCTTTCATGCTAGCAGAAACCTGATTGTCTCTTACCAAAGCCAAGTAAAAGGATTTCACAAAAAACTTGCCATCCTTGCACTCTTTCCGCCGAAGACCATCCTCTGAAGTGGGAGAGGCATTGGACTGTTCTAGTTTGTTCAGCAGCTGAATGCACTCTTCCACTTCTTGTTTGTGCAGGGGCCTTCTGAACCTAGGGCTCCATACTAGTTGCTTCCCCCTCAATTCATAGCACTGATCAATGGTGACTTGATGCTCAGTCAGTCTATATAATCTTGGACAAATTTCACAAAGTTTCCCCACTCAGTCCATTCGTCTTCCCAAAATCTTATCCTTGAACCTTTTTCCAACTTTAAACTTCGTCAGATCCCTGAATCCTGGTTGAATCTCATAATACCCTTCCACACACTAACCCCACAAGTCCTTGAAACTTACCTCGGTTCCTACCCAAACCTCACGACCCCATATTTCCCAACCACCACCCTCCTCCACAGTGCTTTCTTCTCTCTTTCCTGCCGAAATGTCCACAACCATTTTCCTAATAAAGCTTTATTAAAAGTCCTAATTCTTCTTTCCCCCAAACCTCCCCTTTCCTTAGGCCTACACACTTTATCCCAACTCACTAGGTGGAACTTCTTGGCCCTTCCTGCCCCTTCCCACAAAAAATCCCTTTGGATCTTCTCTAGTTTGTCAGCCACTCCCTTCAGAACCTTCAATAGAGAAAAATAATATGTGGGAAGGCTTGAAAGCACACTCCTAATGAGGGTAATCCTACCTCCAAAGGACAAGTACTTTGCCTTCCACCTGTCTAGCCTCTTCTCCACCCGCTCAACAGAGGACTCCATATGTTAACAGCAGATATCTTTGAACCAACCGGTACCCCCAGATAAAGGAAAGGGAATTCCCCAACAATTCAGCACTGATGCAAACTGCTCCATGTTACTTCTGCTAATATCCCCGATTCCAATAAGGTGACTTTTTTCAAGATTTACCTTTTTTTTTTTTTGATAAATTTTTTCAAGATTTACCTTCAAAACTGTCACCATTTCAAAATTTGCTAAAATGGCTCTCAAACTCAGCACCGGATCGGCAGATGCATCTAAAAAGATGAGGGTGTCATCTGCATACTGGAGATGAGAGGTAATAGGCCCCTCTACCCCTGATTTGAATCCTTCGATCCAACCCAACTGAGAACTTTTCTTCATCAGAAGATTCAGAACCTCCATGACTAATACAAACAACAAAGGGGAGATTGGATTCCCTTGCCTTAGCCCTCTTGGTGCTTGAAAAAAATTCCGAAGAGACCCCATTGATGATAATAGACTAGGAGACTGAAGAGATGCAGCCATAAATCCAGCTTCTCCACTTATCCCCAAACCCCATTAGCCTCTGAATCTCCTCCAAGAAGCCCATTCGACATGGTTGTAAGCTTTTTCTATGTCTAGCTTACAGACCAGGCCGAGCCTCCCACTCCTTAATCTTGAGTCTATGCATTCACTTGTCACCAAAACTCCGTCCAAGATCTGCCTACCTTCCACAAACACCATCTGACTTGTCCGTACCACCTCGTGGACCATATTTTTCAGCCTACTATCTAAAATCTTAGCCAAAAGCTTGTATGGGCTGCATATCAAGCTAATTGACATGAAATCTTTCAAGTTCGCTGACCCATCCTTCTTCTTTATTAGGGAAAGAAAAGTTGCATTGCCCTTTCTTTCTAGCAATCCAGATTCCCAAAACTCCGGCAACCAGTTCAGAACATCTTTTTTTATTTTTTCTTCTGATGAGTAATGAAGTTTTATTAGTTCAGAAACTGCTTTAGAATTGTAACATCATACAACAACCCGTTGAGAGGCATGAGCTGCAGCCTCTCCCCTTGTTTGGCTAGTAATAAATTACATAATTCACAGCTGAGCCCGAAACAATTCTTTCCTATTTGCCCCTTGTTTGGCTAACACATCAAGTAAAGTATTTACTGATCTCCCCACCCACTGTATAAAAACCAGCCATCCTTGTCGGCCAAACAAGTTTGTTAATTTCATTCTTCTAGCACCATATGGTATCCTCGGGGTTTTTCAGCCAGCCCACCACCACTTTGGAACCCCTTCAATGATTAGTTGCTCTACCCCCAGTTCAGAACATCTTCCTCCATGAAATACCAGCAACTTTTAGTGAAGTTAAAAGTTGATGCCATTAGGTCCAGGCACCTTATCCCCGCTTATTCTCTTCAAAGCTTCCCTAACTTCCTCTTTTCAAACCTCCTTTCTAGCCACCTTGCTGAAACCTCACTCAGATGATTGAGAGATAAGCCCCCCAATGACACCCAGCTCCATTGTCTACCTCAATACAGCCTCTTGTAAAAGTCCACCACCCTCTCTTGAATCTTTCCCCAAGTTTCCACCCACTTCTCTTTCACTTGGATCATTGATATCAGATTTATCCTTATGCCGCTTGCAAAAGCATGGAAAAAGGCAGAATTTTTATCTCCTTTTAGCCAATTAACCCTGTATTTTTTTTTTCTCCATCTGATTTCTTCCCTTAAAATTAGACTTTCTAATTCTTTCTCCAAAACTTCCCTTTCCACCTGAGCTTCTCTCCTGCTGTCTCCATCTTCTAATAATCTGTCCAGGTTTGACAATTTCTCCAACGCTTCTTTCTATTCTCCTTTTCCTCAATCACTTCCTTCTCCCCTTCAGCTCCTCCTTGATTAACTGTAATTTATCCAAGACTGTCTGCCCTGCTGAACTTGCCCTCTGCACACCTCTCCACTTCCCCTCTACCCACTCCATAAAGGTTGGTTGCTGCATCCAGGTGTTTTTGCATTTTATTTATCTATTGCTGAATGATAACATGACTTTATGTCCTTTGCATCTCAAAAAATTTGTCTTTGTTTTCTGCTTGGTTGCAAATAGCCTTGAGTTTTTCATTCAGGATGGTCACTAACTTACATTTTATTTTCAGCTGAGGAATTTGGTTTGGGCCACCTCAAAACATGATGTTTATTTGATGTCAAATTATTCTGTTATTCACTGGTCCGCATTATCTTGCAATTTGTTGGAGGTCTTGAACTTCTCAGGGCATGTGGCACCTTCTGAGGTTTACTCTTTATCTCTATGCACTTCTGGCATTCCATTGTTATTATTAAAATGGAAGTTGAGTGTAAATCTATTTATTTGTTGAGGGGTCTTTGTTTTCTTTCTTTAGAATAATTATGGTTTGTAGCTGCTTTTTCTTGGACTGAACGACTCTTATTTGGTCATGAAGAAACATCCAGGAAGCTTGTTGGAAGGTTTCACACAGACTCAGATTAGCACACTTGCAGTTAAAGGCAACTTTCTTGTTGCAGGTGGTTTCCAAGGAGAACTTACTTGCAAGGTGAGGTTGTATTTTACAGCTTCAACTGGTAAAAAAATGTGTACAGCTCTATATGAATGTTGAGTTTATACAAAAATTTACTAATTTACTGATACTTCAATATGTATTTTATGTTTATGATTTGACAAAAAATGTCCGTGATGCTATTAGATGGGGTGGCTACAGTATTTTTTTGATCAATAGGGTGTCTACTGTAATTACCAACATTTGTTTGTATATGATGACCAATTCATATGCGTCTTTTCTATTTCTGAATCTTTTAGCTTGTGCATTTCCCCTTTCCAATTGCATAGGCATAAGAACAAAATACATCCATCGACATATTACCATCATTCATGCTAAAATAATGACATTACAATCCCATGCACATAGACTGGCCTCCCAAAACATACTTTGCCTGATATATTGTTCCCAAACACATCATTGGAAACCAAACATGTGCAAACATGAAGTGATAACATTTAGTTGGATGTTTAGACAAAGGTGGATGGTCTGTGCATTAATTTGGTTCCATAAGCCAATCATATATAGATTGTAGGGGTGATCGTCAAGTTTTTTATTTTTTATTCTAAAGGTTTTCTCAAAACGAAACAATAGAGGTTCAAGAGATTTCAGTGGCTTCCCAATCGTATGGAGGGTACTAGTCATAGAGGTCCTCTTTAAGTAGTCAGCATGGGCAATCAAGATATATTTTGTTTTTTGCTTGGGTTGGTTTAGAAGTGGGCCCTAATGTCTATTACTGTTCAAGGAAATCGAGTTGAATAGTAGAAGCCTGAGGTGTATGAGGTGTTAGATTTGGATATTTTCTTGTGGAGAATGCCTTGGAGGTCATGTATTTTCTCTTTTCATAGGTAGGAAGGAAACTAAAGATTTAATTCTTAGAACGTAAGAGCCAAAAATGAAGTCTAAGATTATATATATATATATATTCCAAAAATGAAGTCTAAGATTTTATATATCAGTGTTTTAAAAGCGCAAGGCGCAAAAAAAGGTGCAGGGGAAAATTTGCGCCTGATGCAAATTAAACATAATATTAATAAAAGGTGCAGGGGAAAAAATGCTGAAAAATAAAAAAATGCCAAAAAAATAAAAAAAAGCAAAAAATCAAAAACAATATTAAACATAATATTAATAAAAGATATAAACTGAAATTTTAAATAAATGCTTTAGAAAACCTATTATCTAAAATTAAAAGACAAACATAACATGTAAAGCATATTCAAATGAACATTTAAAAATAAAATCAAACATATAAAACATTTTCAAGCATGTAAAACCCACAATCTCTTTTTTTCTTCAATTGCATTATTTCAAGTAGCTAATGTGATGTAAAACGTACATTCCTGATTCTACAAGCTGCCTTTATGCCACGCCCCTCGAGGCATGCCCAAAGAAGTCCATGTTAGGGTCTTAAATTCTTAATTTTCACACAAAAAATAACGACTTTATAAATTTAATTGCCTTTTAAGAAGATATTTTATTAAGATGAATGAATGAACAACCCCTATTTGCTAATGTTGTTCATTCATTCATCTTAATAAAATCTCTTCTTGAAAGGCAATTAAAATTATAAAATCATTATTTTTTTGTGTGAAAATTTAGAATTTAAGACTCTAACATGGACTTGTTTGGGCTTGCCTCTAGGGGTGTGGTCGGGGTCTGGGGGATTCAGCCACTAGATTCAAAAAAAGCAAAAAAGGTTATTTGTTAGATATTTGTTTTATCTAAGGCATTCGCCATGCTATTGGTTGATCTAAGCACCCAATGGAAAGTAGTCTCTAGCCTTACCTGCCATCTTCTTTATCTTCATAATCTGTCAGTATTGCCACAATCTATGGTTCTTGTCCCATAGCCACCCCACAACTATCTTTAGTTTCCTTCTACTTCTTATGCCCCAAAGTGCAAACCTTGCAAAATTGCTTGCAATTCTGATTTAATGGAGCCTCCATAACTGACTGGTCCTGTATAGATTGTAAAGATTTTACCATCTTCACCTCTAAAAGAACCACTTATCCTTAAATGGCCCAGATTTCCAATGCTACTTCCATTAAAACTTAGACTCAAAAGATTGCTTCTAGTTGGAGTCCATTGAATTGAATCTCTAGCCCTTATGGTTGATGTATTGGCCACCCTACTTCACCCTCTTGGTTTTTCATCTGTAGAGAAAGATGCAAATATGCTCAAAGTCTTTATCTAATATTCTAATGCACTATCTTGTAGGTACATTTTCTATAATTGTTTCCATTGTATTTGCTATTCCTTTGAAGAATCTTGTATTCCTACTAAATACCCCACAAGATAGTAGCTTTTGTACATCTCCATGTTGCTCTCTCTCTCTCTCTCACTCAATAATGTGGTAACAAAGGATGAATTGAAAAGATCCTTCACATGAAACTAGTAAGTGTTGGCAAGTGTTTCATAGAGGATAAATCAATCAAAGAATTTTCAAGGATATTGAAAAGGTCTGGTGATATCCAGAAATTGAAAGTCTCGTGACCCCTTCCTTAAACCTAGATTCCAAATTTAACATAGTTGAAGATAATGACACAAAAGAAGATATGTGTTTATTTTTAAAAGCCAAAATGGCAAAAAGGTTTGGGAACCTTCCTTTGAAAGGACATTTTCCCACCAATAGATCCTCCAAAAACTTGGCTCCGGTACCATTATAAACATTATACCTTTCCAAGCTTAGAAAGGCTAGTTAAATACTTGATATTCCTTTCCTAGGTCAAACTAAAGTAGCTCTTGCATTCAAACCAACATCTCATCCATTTGCTAGGGGTGTTCAAATTTGGTTCATCAAACCGAAAACTGAACCAAACCGAACCAAACCAAACCGAATAAGCCAATTCGGTTTGGTTACTTCGTTTTTTAGTCCATTTGGTTTTATGATTTTAGAAATCAGTTTTCGGTTTTCGATTCAGTTTGAGAAAAACATTCAACCGAACCAAACCGAAAACTGAGTACATATATTTACATTTTAATTATAAATATTAATATGAATATTAACATTACTATTTATATATATAATAATATATGGTATGTATTTTAATTATAAATGTTAATATATTTTAGTAATAATTATTAATATAAATGCAGGTCACACTTATATTTTAACTAACCAAATTAACTGAATTAAAACCAAACTGAACCGATTTGAATTCGGTTTGGTTCATGAAAATGAACTAACTGAAATGCCGGTTAGGTTCTATTTCTGAACCGTACTGACCGAATGAACACCCCTATCATTTGCCATGATTCCATGAACTACTAGCCTCCACTCTTTGCCTTGGTTTGTCCGTATCCAAGTCACCTCAAGATGTGGAAAGCCTTTTTGATGCTAAATTCCAAAGACAACCAAGGAAGAGGGAAAGGATCATGTAGACTATCCATAAGAGCAGCTATAGTATGGGCTATATGGGAAGAAAGGAGCAATAAGCTGTTTTAAGAACTAAGTCAAAGGAGATGATCATTAAAGGTGTTAATGTTAAGGTAGCACATTGGGCTAAAACAAATGATGCTTTTAAGGAGTTCTCAATTGATGACATCATTTGGGATGGCATGTAATTGTGACATCTACAACACTCGGATCCAAGGGAATTGGATTCCGTCGGCTAATAACAGAACCAAGCTAAACTTTGGAAGCTCAATTGGTAATCATGGACCTTCTAGAATTGGAGGGGCATGTAATTGGATTCCATCAACTTTACTGTGGCATTTTGTTGAGGTTGGTGATGGGACAATTTGGTGGGTAGAGATACAAAAATTTGGAGTGGGTTGCCTTGGTGGGTAGAGAAACAAAGATAGGGAAAAGAAGTTTTTACTCATAACCTTTCCTTCTCGACTCAATTTTTATAGACCTAAACATATATGCAACCTTGAGAGGCCTTCAAATTTTTTTTTTTATATAGCTCTAAGATTCATGACTTGGTCCACCAAAAACATTAATAAATACCAGTGTGTCATCAGCATATAGTAAATGTGAGATGGATGGTCAAAGAGGGGAGATCTGAATGGAGAAAGATGGTGGGATCATTGTTGGCTTGGAATGATCATACGAGGGTATGCCTGGGCTTTGGAGTTTCTGGGGTTTTGGTGGTAAGATTTGATTTAGATGTCTGTAAGGGCTGGGAAATACAAGTTTTTGTTTTTAAAAGGGGTTGGAGGGTTTGGGTGGTGTGGGTCTTGGGCTTTGATCTATTCTGGATGATATTTTTGTCACCCATTTGTATTCACGTCTCTTTATTTCTTTAATAATTTTTATTTAGAACAAATAAGGCAAGTTGGGATCTGCCAACAAAACACATCCCGACACCCTACCAACAGGACCTGGCACCACACATGTCAGCTTGAGACTGGGACCCACCATAAAAGTGGGACCCTCCATGTATGAGATGTGTGGTGTTGGATCATATTGGGAGGGTGTTGGAATGTATTTTGTTAGCAGGTGATCTGGACTCAAAAAGGCATGCTGTGCAGAAGCTACTGACTTGGACTGCTTGACTTTGGGGACTACTAGTCCAATCAAGTTCTAGAGCAATTAAAAACATCTTTTTTAGGCATTTGTATATTTGCGGTACCTTCTCAGTGCCCTATTATCATTACACTTTCTTATTTCTCTTAATGATTATATGCTTTTACCGGATTTCTGCTGTAGCGTCTGGATCAGCGGGGAGTCAGCTTCTGTACAAGGACAACTTATGATGACAATGCAATCACAAATGCTGTTGAGATATATAACAGTTTGAGGTATTGTTTTCTATTTAATTTTGCTCACTTTTTTTTTATTGCCCAGGATCTAAGTTTGATTTACAAACTTCTTGTAGTGGTGGAATCCATTTCATGGCATCCAATAATGACTGTGGTGTACGGGAATACGACATGGAGAAATTTCAGCTTATGAATCACTTCCGCTTTCCCTGGCCAGTAAATGTCAGTTAATTACTTTCTCCTATTTTGTTAATGAGTTCATATAGTTCAGCATTTTTCATTTTTCCCAATGGTTAAATTGTATGTAAGCTAGTTTGTTCTTACACAAAATCTCCTTGCAGCACACGTCAACTAGTCCAGATAGCAAGCTTATCACAGTAGTGGGAGATCACCTGGATGGATTACTTGTGGATTCACAAAATGGGAAGGTACAAGAAGTTATATTGATTATTGTACAATAATCAAAATGGGAACACAAGGCAGAATCTATTGGGGTTGCTTTACTTACAAATTGTTTTGATGATACGCAGACGGTGGAGACATTGGTAGGCCATTTAGATTACTCATTTGCTTCATCATGGCACCCTGATGGCCGTATATTTGCCACTGGGAACCAGGACAAGACATGCCGAGTATGGGATATTAGGAAATTGTCATCACCCATTGCAGTTCTCAAGGGCAATTTGGGAGCTGTACGATCAATCCATTTCTCTGCAGATGGACAGTTCATGGCAGTGGCAGAGCCTGCAGATTTTGTTCACATATATAGCACCAGGGCAGACTTCAAGAAACGGCAAGAAATTGACTTCTTCGGTGAAATATCTGGGGTATCATTGAGTCCAGACGACGAATCTCTCTTCATAGGAGTGTGGGATCGGACTTACGCCAGCTTGCTTCACTACAGCAGAAGGCATTCATATGGCTATTTTGATTCCTATCTGTGATTTATCCATCCGGGGTAATGATCCATCATCCACGAAAGTACTTACATGAAGGTAACAGTGCAACTTTCAACTAAATGTCGGTGGCTGTCTGGTTAAATGACTGATGTAGAAAATCCAGTCGTGCAATTCTTACATTTATATAGACGTACCGGGAAGAAGTCGGTGTTTAGCTCCAGCCAGAAAATCATCGCAAGGTTGTGATTTCCAGTCCTAGCTGTAAAAGTTGAATCGTGTTGCTTGTACTTATGGGGGGACTGCCTAGTTGTATTTGGATTATTTCTAATTTTGTACTGAGCTTCTATAGCTTATTTTCTGATTTTCTTTCTTTTCCTCTTGTAAAGGATTCTGAAAATAATGCATAGATATCATGGTTACCGCTATAAAATTAAGGCTGGGCAAGTCGATTACAAGTCCAAGACTTCCTCCATTTTTTTTTTTTGTTTTTTTGTTTCCTTTGGCGGACAATGGACTGGGTGACTGCGGTTGCATCGGCGCTGTTGCGTTTGCAAATCTTTTGGAACCCATCCTTCATACGGCGTTTAAATTTAAACGTCAAGTGGGAAGAACACAAAATACGCCACCTTGGTCGTTACTTTGTTAGGGATTTCTGTCTTGAATTGCAAGACCATTTACTCATAACCTTACTTTTTTATAGAGCCACGCCCCTACTGTGTACATATTGTCTTCAAGTATCCCTAAGCCTTCTGATAATTATCTAATAGACAGTTCACATGTGATATCACGTGACTGCTTTTTTCAAATACTTATTTGTGGTCGAAAATGCTATTCTCAATTTGGGATGGAGATGAACCTTAGTTATTGGTGACCAGTTCTGCTATTGGTAGTCACTGGCAACAGTACAGAGATGAAGACGAACCTTAGCTATTGTTGATAGTCACTGGCATCAAAAACGACATCGGTGGCCAAATGTAAAGACACCATTCTACATGAGTTGGAGGAGGAAGGAGGCCTAAGAGCTGCGTGTTAATCGACTGTTGTACTATGAACACTTGTCTAAGCTGAAAAGGTAAAAATTTCTCCAAATCAACTGCTGACGAGGACAATAATCACCAGTGGAATCATTAATTTGAGGTGAATGAGGTATTGCACATCTGTATAGGAAGTTGCAGATGTGTCCATGTGGACAGTGTTGAATAGATATAGACAATTTCTAGCATCTCCCAGTTTATTTGATGCTTGATTTCAAGGATCTCTTGACTCTATCCGATGTCACCATGAAGGTTTTGTGTCCATGGTGGTGGAGATTGCGTAACAGTTGTAGCTCGGAATGGAAAGGCTGAAAATGTTGGGTGTGAGTATTATGATTGTCACTATTATGTAAGTTATATATTGCGTACGGTTTTGCCATTTGATAATATTGATACTAACCCATGTTTGATGATTAGCTGGTTGAAAAAAGAGGACAGTGCTTGTGGAGTTACAATAATGAAAAGAAAAAAATTTTATGGTTATGTAGTGGCATTGAGATATAATATAGCTGGGTGAAAATGACTGCTAATTCTTTTGTAGATGGATTGGATTGGCCAAGCAAGGGGTGAATAGGAAGGTTTTTTTTTAGGCTAATTTTTTATCTTCTTTCATTGTAATTTGCTGATGGGGAGTTAAGACTTTTTATCTCCCCCTTATTGTACCTGAAGCATCATAAATCTTAATAAAGTTTTTGTTATTGATAAAAAAAAAGATGTAACTTTTTCTTGTGGAAAGATGATGCAAGGATTTGTCTATGTGGAATTGGAGTTTGTAGAGTCTTCAGAATCAAACGGCTTGGCACACAAGAGAAATGGTTTTGGGTTTGTACAAAGTTCCAAGTAAAACAAGTTTGTAATTAGTTTATTTGGTTCAATCTTAAAACGTTGAACCTCACCTTATTTTGTAGGATGCAGGTGGGTGTAATTAAATTCTCATGGATACATTTGGTAAAAATTGTCTAGCATAGTGTAGGGAACGTAACCATTAAAGGAGATAGGGCAGGGCCTCCTGGAAGCAAGGAAAGGTTATCTAAAGACACACTAGATGAAGTTGAAACAGTAGTCCAATTAGAGAAGGATAATTTAGACAGAATATCCGAATTTTACGATAAATTATTGAATCGTATAAAAAAACTTGTGAATTAAATATGTATAATATGTTTTGGTAATGTTGCATAAACTTGTTAACATGTAATGATGAATATGATGAATCTCGGAGGATGTAATGATCAAACTGATAAATTTTCATGTTCTCCTTTTAGACAACAACAACATTATAAAGCAGTTAACTTGATGGTTAGAATAGATTTATGTTGTGATTGATAATAAAAGGGCACTGTAACTATATTGAAATTTTGGATAATATCTCTATTTCACAAGACCATGCAAAACGCTTGTATTTGAAGATGCACTAACCATCATACTTTATTGGCACTTTCATCCATTTATTACCTCTCAGAAAGGAAAAGTTTGAACAACATACTTGAAATTATCCCCCACTTTATTTTTGTTAAATAAATTAGGATCAAATCCATTAACAAGTAGTCATACTTCTGCTCTAAATCATCTTCAATCATTAACAAGAAGATATCACAGCTTTATAATTCGACTTTTGCCTGACAACGCCTTCAAAAACTAACATTGCGATTGCATGGTCTGAAACGTTGACACAAGAAAATTCCAAATGTAGGATGTCCAAAGAATGAAATCTTCCTGTCATGTGCTAGTGCAGCATGTTAAGAAGAGCAGGGATCCAAGATGGGAAGAAGAGTTTCAGTTTATATTGGATGAACCACCCATTAAGAGAAATTTTTATTCATAAAAAAAAAAGAGAAAATAAGTGTGAATAACAACCTCATCAATCAGCCTATCATATTTAGTTATGACCTCTTCACCAGCCTGAAATCAGCCTATACAAGTTGCTAAATCTGACTAAGGGCTTGTTCTGTTTTATGGTTGGAAAATGTGTGGCTCATCTCAGAACACACCAGACTAGAACACCATGGTGTTCTAGAACACACCATGCGTTCTGTAGGCTGTAGTGTGGTGTGTTCCGAGATGAGACACAATGAATGATATGTTCTGCATTATGGTGTGTTTTTAATAGAATGTGTTAATGTGTGACACATAATATTGATCATGCATCAACACATACTTTCAATGTATATGTTATATGAGTCCCATTTTACAATTAATCAAAAGAAATTTTAAAATTAATGCAAACAAATAAAGCATCATAAAATCAATGTTTTAAAAACCAACCAGGAGGCATGAATCATTTTTTGCCTTTAAGTCATAAGTCACTAATTTGACAATAAAAAAATAGTGGGGCAAGGCGCATCGGGGTTTGCTTACACATTTAGTGTGTAACCCATAACTTGGTCATGGGGTTGAACGGGTCAATGGTTCAACCAAGTTGACCAATTACCAAGTTTTAGTAGAATTGGACCCAATATCATAGCCAGGTGACTATTTGAACTAGGGTTGTAAACAAATTCGATCTGGATTGGATTCAACAAAATCTGAATCCAATTAGATTTGAAAAGTTAGTTACTTTCAACTTTTGTATATAATAAATTAATGTATATATAATATATTGAATTTATTTTATATAGTATAATATAATATATAAAATATACTTTTATAATTTTAAATATAATATATAAATTTTATATATTAAAATCAATAAATATCATCATATAATCGGATTGGATGGAGTCAAATATGAATCTGATCCAATTGTTAATCGGATGCAAATTGTAAAATCTGAATCCGATTTGATTACATAAATACAGCATCTGAATTCATGATAAATTGAATCAAATGTTGATTGGGCCATGGAGTTTCATATATCATTGATAGGCCTATTTCAAACGGTTCAACTGGATGGGTTAAAGATAGGTTGAAAACATTGTATAAAATAATTAGACATAATAAAAAATAGGGTATTTCTCTTAAACTACCCGTATTGTTCATGAAATTGACAAACTGTACCCTTACCGTCTACACTACCCTTAAGTTCTGACAATTGACATGCCGGTAAACAGTAATAGAAAAAGTGAAATGTCGAATTTGCCCTTTACTATTCATTAAATTTTCAAAATAAAACCCAACTGGCTGTATAGACCAGTTCATTGCTCTTCGTGAGAGAGGATGCCAGTGTTTCCGTCATCACTGTGATTGCCACCGATGACGGTGCTGCCTTTCTCAATCCCAAAAACGATGGAAGCATTCCCCTGTTCTCAGATGCATCCGCAGCTAGACTGCCATTGGAATCACAGATGGATGAATTCCAGTCCGGATCAATTTCACACAGATCAAACGAAGTGAAAGGCTTAGGAATTCTATGAATCGAGTAGATTAAGAAATAGGAATAAGTACTAAATTCTAGAAAATTTATAGTAGCAGTAGTAATAATAACATCATAATAGTAATTGAAAACATAGAACATTGAGATTGAGGCTTTTATCATTTGTCCTCTAATTTCTTTTTTCTTCTGTTCTGTCCTTTTCTTTCTTCACTTCCCTCTCTCTCTCTCTCTCCAATCTAAAAAGCACCTCACGAGACCTCACTCGGAAGATCTTCCTCTTCTTCTCTTCTCTCTCCCTTTCCAGTCAACATTGCAAAGCAGATGCAGATTCATTGAACCCTTGTGTTCTCGGCAAAACGATTGCAGATATGAAAGGAATCGATTTCTTCTGCACCTCTCTAGCTTCAACCGCCATATGCGCAAGCATGGATCAACGGTCCATGGTTCGTCATGGTGGTCGAGCCATCGATCGCCACAAGCCTCCTTCCCTATTCATCTCAGTCCCAGGCTCCCACCCACCCACGAAGCCTAAACCTTACCATCATCAAAAGAGTAGGAAGAGTTGCGCTACGCCCATTGATCTCAACTCCCCTCCGGGTTCCTCCAGATATCTCTTGAGTCATGACTCTTCTGCTTTCTTCGACGTCTTGTCGGATTTCGATCCACCCAGGGAATTGGTTCTAGTCCAACGACCAACGAAGACTCAGGCTGTAAACACCGATCAGCCTCCTGCTTTTCAAACAATCTTCTTCAACTGGCTCTCATAACCAGGTTTGCTACGTCCCCCCACCCCCATCTCTGTACCTCCATTGCTCTTCTTTGTTCGTTGTTGCCATTAATGATGACAATGCATGATTGGGTTTAGGAGGATGGCCTTAAAGAGATATTGTGCAGGTTGTGGTTTTGAGGGTGTCATTGCACTGCAAGGGCTGTGAAGGGAAAGTGAGAAAACACATCTCCAAAATGGAAGGTAAATTAACCAAACATTTGATTACAGAAAGAACGATTCCTATGATGCTCTTCTTTTCTCAACTTTGTCTCAATGAAATATGAATCTCCTGTTCTATTGAGAACGAGACCTCCAAGCCAAGGCAGTTAGCTCTCTCTCTCTCTCTCTCTCTCTCTCCACAATATTGATGTGTTGGTGGTGTTGGATTTTGCGAATGTGAGCAGGGGTGACATCATTCAACATAGATTTCGCGGCGAAGAAGGTGACTGTGGTCGGGGATGTGATGTCGTTGGGAGTGCTCCCCAGTGTCTCGAGAAAACAGAGGGTCTACTTATTACTATGGATCCTCACTGTTTGAAAATTGATTAATGATACCATTACTATTTTTGACAAAATAACCGTTTTACCCTTAAGTTCAACCTGATGGAGCCACCGGACAACAGTGGAGATCTGAGAGAAAAAAATGATCTTTTGTATCGTTTCTAGTCTAACTCAGATCTGAGATAACCCGGATGACAACCACCGGAGATATCTACGGGAGCAAAGATCTGAAATAAAAAACTAGTCTGGAGATGAGCACGTATTTATACGACAAAGGAAAAGAAAAGGTGGGATCTAAAATAACAAATACTAGTCTGAGCGAGTATTTATAGGACTAAGGAAAAGAAAAGATGGTATATGAGATGACCCAAATCACCGCTGTTAAGAATTGCAACGGGGATGGTTGGAGAGGGTAAACAGGGGAGGTGAGGTTGAAGAAGGAGAGAGAGAGATGTGAGATCCCCGCCCATTGCCGAGAGACCAGTTATGGTCGGTTAGGTTCTGTGAACGGCCACCACCGCCTGCACAATTGCAACGGCAACATCTGCTACGGCTACCATGGCCGCTTGTACGGGCCGCCATTGCTTACAAACACCAGTTCGAAGTAGCCTCTCCCATTGATGGTGAACCTCACTCGTCCATGTTTCTTGCATGGAACCTTGCAATATTAAAAGAAGAAACACCATGCATGAGCGAGTGCCAGTAGTCTAGCTATCGTCTGATATATATTGAAGAAGAGATCGAACGGTGACTAACGAGTTAAAGTAAAAAGTAATCAAGAAGAAGAACAACCTTTGGTATAGAACTGGAATGATTCCACCTTGATAAATGTCAACTTTTTCCCATGCTGGTTGAGCCATATCGAAGTGCTGAAGCAGTGGGTTGCACCACCCGCCATCGTTATTGGGAAGAGCATAATTTGGAGGACAGAAATTAGTGGCCGTAACGTTCACAGACACCCCTTTCAAACATCACTGAGGATCCCTCTTATAATCGCAGATGATCTTATAGCATTGCCCTCATGAAGCCCCGTCATTAAACAAGTTGCCATACCCACAAGCTCCCCCTGTGACCAATCGTCGTCTCTTATATATTCAGAAAATCAAAACAATCACGAAGAAACTAAAAAAGCACAACCATAATGTGTGCTTGTTCTACTCCTTCTCAATCTCGGTGTCATAAGACCTCAACCAAGTAGCATCCATTCTCCCCGAATCCCTTATAAACTTGCCAAAACTTCATCTTATGTTATCTTTCTAGTCGCGGGTGCTAGAATCCTCCCTCTGCTCCTTATTATCTTTCTTAAGTCTGAGTACAACAGCTTTGTCGTTGACAACGACAACTCCACACTGGCTGATGCAACAATATAAGGAAAAGTACAAGCAGGCCTATTGCAGAAATCTGAACACCAGGCCAGCCCATACAGAATTTACAATTCCCACGCCATGTAAGTATCACACTTCTACCTAAGCTTTGCATGTGACGTGGCAATCCAACTCGGATTACATGTTACAATAACATTTATTTAAAATTTTATTTTGAAATTTACCCTTAAATTGTAAAGACTAAAATGACCCTCTTAGGGCCCACGACCATTGTTCTCTCCCGCCCTCCCTGTTCTCTCTCTTTCGTTCTCTCACACTCTTAACTCTCTTCTCTTCGACTGTAGACGACTGAACTTTGGTTGCTCTCCCTCTCTCCTGTTCTCCCTCCTCACTCTCACTCTATAACTCTCTCCCGTTCTCCCTCTATCTCGTCCCCATTCTCTCTCTCTCTCTCTCTCCTGGTCTCCCTCCCCCTCTATCGCTCTCCTGCTCTCCCTCTGTCTCGTTCTCCCTCTCCCTTTGTCGCCCCACTTTCTCCCATTCTCTCCCCCCTTAGTCTTGCTCTCCCTTTGTGGCACCCTCACCCTCTCCCTTTATTAGTCTCTCCCGTTCTCCCTCTGTCTCGCTGCCATTCTCTCTCTCTCTCTCTTTCTCTCTCTCTCTCTCTCTCTCTCTCTCTCTCTCTCTCTCTCCCCGGTCTCCCTCCCCCTCTATCACTCTCCTGCTCTCCCTCTCCCTCTGTCGCCCCCACTTTCTCCCGCTCTCGCCCCCTTAGTCTTGCTCTCCCTTTGTGGTGCCCCTCACGCTCTCCCTTTATCAGTCTCTCCCGTTCTCCCTCTGTGTCGCCGCCATTCTCTCTCTCTCCCGTTCTCCCTCTGTCTCGCCACCATTCTCTCTCTCTCTCTCTCCCGGTCTCCCTCCTCCTCTATCGCTCTCCTGCTCTCCCTCTGTCTCCTTCTCCCTCTCTTCTGTTCTCCCTCCTCGCTCTCACTCTATAACTCTCTCTCGTTCTCCCTCTGTCTTGCCCCATTCTCTCTCTCTCTCTCTCTCTCCCAGTCTCCCTCCCCATTTATCGCTCTCCTGCTTTCCCTCTGTCTCGTTCTCCCTCTACTTGTAAATTTTTAGGTAGCATTGTGCTTTTTTCACTTCTATTTCTGTCTCAATTTATATCAAGTGAAGGACCATCTTAACAGTTTTTGTTTCTTGCGCAACATTTGTCACTGCTCCATCATTTTGTTTGACTTATCCATCAGACTAAAGTTTTGGCCAATACATTGAGGCCTTCCCTAACCGGAGGAAATTATCATTTTGAACACTTGTGCCACTAACAGGTATTTGACAATTTCTTTATATGATATTTTAATTTGTTATAGTCAATCAAAAAGTCATTTCAAATAAATTTGATTTTTGGTTCTCTTTACATTTCTATCACAGTAAATAGGCTGTCATTTTTATATAAAAAATTTGTTAAGTTGTGTTTGATGCTGATTCATTCCTGTTGAATGTGCATTGGAGAACGAGTGTACATTAGTTTTACACATGGAAAAGAAGATCAAGAAAGTGTGTGTTTGTAAAATTTCTTATATGAAAGGTCAATTTACTTTGGTTATGAAAATGTCTCTCCAAAATTAAGATGATAGTTTAGTGATAATCACTCATAACAAGCATTAATAATCACATATTGTTTTGTTGTAGACTCTAGGAGGGTGTTTGCCTTCTCAGCATGCTATTCAAATTCCTCTTATAAAGAGCCAAATTCAGTTAATGAGAAACATTAGTTTGTAAGTTGAATGTCCTCAAATCAAAGATAGTAATTAGGTGATGGTTACTGGGTTGGCACATTTGGCATCTTATTTGCCAAGGGGCCAATAAGATTTGTTTTTTTTTTTTGTTGAAGAATAAGATAAAATTCATTAGGAAAAAATACATTAGGATGGTGATAATCCATAAAAAAATTCCAAAAGCCCAACTTTGAACTCACAGATCCCATACTAATACCCATAGAATCGGATGGCAAAATCTTATCATATTTTCTCTAAACAACCTCTATCACAATCCAAGAAACAAATCAAAATATTCCTTTATTGTCACAAGATCTTGCTACACTTAACCAAATATTCCTTAACCAATATGTGTAGTAGTCCACATTTAATTCATTACCTAGAAATATTAAATCAAACTACAAAAAGGGTAATGAATATTTGGTTCTTGGTTAAGTGTACATCTTAACCAAAAGCCCTTGAGATGTCACCCTTGAATGCCCTGTGTACACTTAACCAAAAGCCCAACTTTGAGAGAAGGTGAAGTATAATGTATTAACTGAAAAAATAGTATGTGTATGACCCTCTTCCCCTCTGTACAAAAAGTTTTCTACATGTTTTTACCCCTCAAAATTTTATTTATATCTACCAACAACATCCTTGGATATTAGCCACTCTAATCCTGAAGTTTTTTTTGAGCACTCCACTTGGGCATCCATTTCAGAAATTACCAAAAGTCCAAAGTGCAACTAATCGACCAACTTTGATTCATCCTTCAGGAATTAACTGATAAATGCACCGTCAACCTACACTGCCCAATCAAGAAGTGTGGAGTGCATCACTAAATTAGGAGCCATTGCTTGGTGCAATATTAAAATCTGAGGTTGACAAGCAAGATGGGTTCAAGTCTAAGAGCAGTCACCATGTGCCCAAAAAAAAAGCCAAAAAGTTGCTTCTGTATCTAGTCTACCACTACCAAGTTGCTGAATGATTCCAAAGAGAGCCTTTATATATATGTAGGAAGCCTATAGTTGATTTTGGTTTCTTTTAGAAAAATTAATTCATTAATTACAAAGAATAAGGGCATGTAATGAGTTGATGCCATAAAATACAATTAACCTTGCCTTCTCTTTCTTTCTCTCGAAAAAAAAAGTATCAAGGGCATGTAACAGACCATGACAGAGGTTATAGGCTTTTTGTGTTCTTGGTTAAGTGTACACAGGGCATTCAAGGGTGTACGGATTTTCTCCTTTTTACAAGTTGGACCTTTCTTTTGTTGACACATTTTTGTATATTCCCATTGTACAGGCTCTCATTGTACATGGGCTGTTATTTATGTTCTTCCTCATACTTTAATATAATTCAATACCTTAACCTGTTTAAAAAAAAAAAAAGCAGACCATGACAAAGGCCTCAACTTAAAAGGCTATGATCGTGCTAATTCCATTCTCCTGTCAAGTTGAAGCCAATCTTAGCTCAATCAAGCAAAATGACTTACCTTTTAAAAGGTGCAAATTCATTTTGTGATGTTGTGCACTCTAGAGTTTGGTAAAATTTAAACTTCTCATGTTTTATTGACAACCAAAAAGTGAGAAATTCATATTTCCCAAAATAACCATTTCCAAAATATTCTACATCCAACCAAATACAACCAGCTATTTGCATATTGGACAAGATTCTGAGAATGGATCCAGTAAGTTGGAAGATATTACTTAAAGGATGCATCCATTATGCCTTGAGGGTGGGAAATTAGTTGGCAATGACCTCCTTCCTTTCCCCTTTGCAAAACATAGCATGAAGCTTTCTGCTTGTTGGGGTTTCCTGGGTGCTACAAGTGAGTAGTCATGAGATACTTCATAGTAAGTGATATGGTGGTCCAAGTGCAAGCATATATAATTGAGGATAACTCTATTTGCATCTGGAACATGACAAAGAACTCCTCTAACATTTTCTTTTATTTTTATCTTAAACAAAATCCAAGAACTTTGTTGATATGTAATACAAGAATACACTAGTCTAGTTTACCCAAGGAAAACTAGGCCTGAAACCTCTCGAAGGAGAAGGCCACCGAATGAATAACACCTTTTAACATCTTTTGTTTGAAAAGATAATGAAAGAACTTCATAATAACAAAAACAATAACAATAATAATAATAGATGTAGATACATAATGAATAATGGCTCTTAGATACTAAATATAGAAGCAAGATAATTGCAAAACTTTGAGTAGAGAATAGAGATAGAACACAATGCAATGCTATTTTATTGGGTGGAGTTTAAATATAAGTTGTTGGAAGATCTTACTATAGAGGTGCAGAGACAGATTATCTCCATGGATATAATCTGCAAGTACCAGCCTTTCTTGCTCCCTGGGCCCCCAATAGCATTTCTTGGACTCTGAACATGCCTCTCTTCCCTTGGGTAAAGCAAACTTTGCAGTTTCAGCCACAAACTCTTTCTGCCCTGACAATGGCCTTGCATTTGATGTCAACAAGTGATCATTTGAAAAAGTCAATGAAGTTGGAGAGGGTTCAATGTTTTTGTGGAATTTGAAAAGGGAAGTAGGTGTAAATATTCCAGATTTAATATTTCTTCCCATTGTTTGGCCATTCATTTTACTTTTTCTAGGAAATTGTTGGAACTGCCTACGATAATAAACCAGTGAAACAAAAGCAATCATCAAAGTGGCACTTACAAAGGCAATAATAAATGCTACTCTGATATTAGATTTTGAATTGTGATGTTGCCCCTTACCATTAAAACTCATGGGGCTATTGCTCTATGAAGGCACAGTATTTGCAAAGATTAGTAGCGTATTTCCATGATGAAATGAAATATTTGGAAAATGCACCAAATTTTTAGGAACTTGTCCTGATAGATCATTATAAGACACATTGAAATCCTTTAGACTAGATGGAAGCCCATCAGGGATCTTACCATTGAAATTATTATTGGATAAGTCAAGGTACTCTAAACCATTAAGCTTGCTCATTGCACTTGGTATCTCTCTTGACAAGATATTCCTTGCCAGATTTAGCAACCTAAGCTTCCCTAAGTTACCTAGCTCAGAAGGCAAGGAATCTGTCAATGAATTACCAGAGAAATCAAGTGACTCCAACTGCGAATAAGAAGGTAAAACCAATAACTCTGTTGTCCTTGAGCCTTGAAGAGGAATATTTCCTGTGAAATTATTTCCTGAAATATTCAAGTTTATCAATGACAATGAAGTGAAGAAACTACTTGGAATGGGCCCAGTAAGTTCATTTGAGCTAAGATCAACTATAGCTAGTATTGGACAGGTCCCAAATTCAATAGGTAGGTCACCTCTTAAAGAATTATTCATGATCTTAATAGAAGACAATCTCTAAAATTGATAAGTAAGGTTTGGAAAGGTTTTAGACAATGCATTTGAACTCAAATCAATGATCTCTAAAGTATCACCCCAGCTTTGCATAATAGATATATCACCAGAGAGACCATTTTTGCTAAAATCCACCATCACACATTTTCCAAGAGCAGAAGGCAATGGGCCTAAGAGCATATTTGATGAAAGATTTAAGAACTTCAGAGTAGTGGAATTAATTCTGTGAATCAAACATGCAAAAAGGAGAAACTTTATACAATTGGTTTTATCTCAAGCTGATATACCTGGCACTATGAATTCTTCATTATTTCCTTATGTATATATACTTGTTCTAACTGACCTTGATTATTTTCTGCAGATATTTACAACGCAAGATGCAAGTATACACTAGAAATAGTATCACCCATTTGGTGAAGTTTATTTCATCACTTAATTTGTCTAGCCATAAGGGTGTTGAAGATGTCATGGGAAAAACACCATTTGCACATTTTCTTGACTTCCCAGATGTAATGTCTGAGAAGTCACTTCTATCTGCACCTGTGAATTGTTGGGACATGCATTCAACTCCGTTTAGGTTAGGGCGAAAGCTTGTTACATTCACGGCATCTGATGTAGCTTTGATTTTGGGTTTGCCTACGAGAGGCAATTTTGTAGATTTGTACATGGCCCCACATACATTACATTTACAAACGAAAATCTTTGGAAAAAATGTGATACAATGGGGCGATTTAGAAGAAAAAAATTAGGGAGTTGTTAGGAAACAAGAAACTAGAAAGGAAATATGTCCCAAAGTTGCTTATTGTCTATATATTGGGTCAATTCCTTTTTACAAAGACCTACTATAACATTGATTGTAAATGGTTTGAATATGCTGATAAGCTTGAAGAATTAAGAGATTATGATTGGGCTGGTGTTGTTCATAGGGAGCTACTAAATAGTTTGAATGAATTCTCTATGTCAATGATGAAGGAAGCACCACCCAAATCTGGGTGGCTACGTGGTTGTGCTACTATACTCATCGTAAGTACATTTTGTATAAAAATTAATTCCATTTAATAAACCTTGTATGCTAACATTGAGTGAGTTCTTATCTTGTCACCTACAGATTTTGTTGTTTGAACATTCCACTGTATGGATTCCTTCCATGATAGATGCATTTCCAAGAATTGCAAAATGGTCTAGCACCACTTATCGTCGAAGGAGAACATATAGTGATGCTATTGCCAGGCTTGCGGATGATGAGGTAATATAATGGGATTTTATCTATAATGTCAATCTTCTAACATAGATTATTGTTCTAAAACATTTTGTGCTTCATTTTTTTTAAGGTTCTTCAAATTTTAGTTCCTACCTCCAGTGAAGAAGTGGCTTTATTGGATGGTGAAGAAGATGAGGAGAAAGGAGCCTCCTCAAATCAAGAATTGGTTTTGGAAATTAGAAGTCTTAAGTCAAAGGTTGCACGATTAATCGAGGAGAACATTTATCTTCGGTCCTTGTTACCATCACAAGTATGGGAAGAAAAACAATGTGATGAAGAAGATCAACCTTACGAAGGTGGTAGGAAGATTCACTCCAGGCGAGAAAGAAAGAAAGCTCCTATTTTGTGTTCATCATTTGTTAACGAATGAGCAAAAAGGATTAAGAAAATGTACACGATTGATGTAGATAGTACAACATCACCATCAAATAAGGAGGTATATTTCCATATTGTATCTATTAAATATGATGGGTTGGCAAAACAAAGTTTAACAACCTAGCAACATTTTATATTTCAGGTCATTGATGGAAAGAGATTATGGAGATCCTGCAACTTCAAATGCCAGTTATCTAAGAGTCAACAATCAACTATTAGACGGTTTCTATCAGCTCCAATTACTAGGTTGATTATACATGCATTAGACATAGGTAAATAGAACACCCCTGATTTATCGAGTTACTAATACAGTTTCCACATATGCAGTGAAATTATTTGGACTGATGGAACCAACAGCTTGGCCGAGGTACACTTGTACTCACTATTTGATGGTGGCCTGATATGGGATGATGCATGTAACTCTTGCAGTAGATTTTTTTCACCTATAATAACTATATATTTGTTATAATTTGTATATAACTATTGGGCTGCCTTTATTTTTTTTGTAGGCCATAAATGCGTATGGATGTCTTTTAATTGAAAGGGAGCAACAAAAATTGGGCAATACTAAATGTGAGAGGTTCTTATATATTAGCACATTTGCACAAGTAATGGGTTTTAACCATTTTTATTTCATTTATTATGTACTCATATATTGAATAATCTATTTTTTCTCTTTTCAAATACATATACCAGGAAATGGTTAAAACGAGTGATGGTGCTGCAATAGAGCCCTATATTGGCCCTCTTCTAAGGCAACGGTATAGCAAAGTATTTATACCCTTGCAAAGTAATGGGCATTGGCATCTTTTGGCAATAAACAGAGATAGCGAAAGCATTGAATGGTATAGTTCAATCCAATCTGCTATATACAAGCAATTTTCTAGAACAATGGTATGCATATATGCACTGTAATATTTTCATGTGCAAGTTTTTGTATTAATCCACAATCATCATTGGCTTTGTAATCAATATTTGTTTTAGTCCAACTACTACAGGAGTAAACTCTTAGGAGTGGGGTTTACAAGCAAATGGAGATTTAAAGTATGTAAGGATACTCCATCCCAACATGCCAATGGGTATGATTATCACGTTGTTTACCATCAATATTTATTATACTGATACATATCTTAAGTATTGCAAAGTAACTTTGCCATACGTGTTGTGCAGGACCGAATGTGGATTTTTTGTAATGAAGTACATGGATTGTTTATGTCGAAATGCCCCATGGGATTTTGCCTTCAATGATACAATAATTTTACGGTGGAAGATTGGTGCACAAATATTGCAATCCCAGCTAGAGTAAATCATCACTAGCTCATTCAGGTCATCCACCCATCTATACAGCTGTGTGTGTTACAACGAAATAGTGTATTAATTATATTAATTATCTATGATGTATTACTTGTGGTGTATGAGTTACACCAATATGGTTTGGAACTTTTGCCATTTGCTTTTCTATCGACACCAATCAATTCTTGGACAGAGATGGTGTAAAACTTGGTTACATCTTATCAATATTGCTATAAAGGCATGCGGTGCTATTGAGGCATGAGTTAGAAAGATTGAGACCCTTTCTTGTTCATAGTGTTTAACTAGTGAATTTTATATTAGATGAATCTGAATAGATAGTGAACTTTATATTAAATGAGTTTGAATACTATATTAGACATCAAAACTAAATGCATAAGAACCTTCATTCTTAAACTTATAAGCATTATAAGATAGTAGATGGGCATATGAGTTTGACAGTCTAGATATAGTATGTATATACTCAAAATATTTAATTAGGTTCAGAGTGGAACCACTAAAATTCTTCATAGACCAGCCCACCTCCATGTCTTCGATAGTTACATCTGTAATACTAGTAGAGTTGCAAAAAATCATCATATGTTTTGCTCTCAATCTCTTGGCTTTCATTAAACCATCAATTACGAACCTTCATTTAGATTGAGCTGCAACCGATTCTTCTTCTGTTTGTATAGACAGAAGATAAGTCTTCATACATTATCATAAAAATTGTACCTCCTATCAGATTCTTCTTCTTTTTGGCATCTCATATCAGTCTTATTATAATTAGAAACTTTTCAAATAACAATTGTACCTCTTACCTTTGGTAGGTGAGATAATTTAACAAGAACTTGTTGGTTGAGGTTGATGGGGACCCGAACGAGATCTTTCACCTGCATATCCTACATTCATGTCTTTATTCACACTAGCCCAAGTTGTTGATCTGCTAAGTTTGCTTCAATACCAAACAACTAACATTTCATCTTATGGACTAATTTCAGATACAACCCATCTATAAACAACCGAGTATTAGGTTATGAAAGTTAATTTAATATGGTAATGGATATCATTCAATGCAATTCATATACATGCTTGTTGTACTTTATTTTGTGCCTTGTTAAATTATGTACTAATTCATTTCTCTATATTAGTTGTAAAGAAAGACTGGGAACTAGTTTCAGCTACTCATATATTGATGCTAATAAATTTTTATTGGTCACAGGTGGTGGTGCTCTTTGGAATGTATCAAGTGATTTGGAAATGGAGCTTCAACCTACCTACAAAACTTTGTTCTTCTCGATGGAGGTGGATGCAAAAGCAATATCATACTTTTAGATGTAACATTTATTTTGATCTCTCTTAATGGCGAATAAAGATAATGTTCAGTGTTTTTTGGACAGGCATATCATATCTACTAGGGATGATTTGTTGAATTTATTTTGCTAAATTCATATGTATAGTAATTACTGTAAATACCAAAAAAATTGTCATAAGGACTATATGTTGATTAAATATTTTTGGACGATGGAGTTATTACTCACTTGCAGTGTTTTCGACAATGACGTGATTGTTAATTCCACATTAGACTATGATTCAATATTGGCTTGATGGGCTAAATGTCCAACTTGATATATATTTATGTAGATGGATGTTATGTAGGTGGATGTGATGACTTGATGGGCTAAAATGCCCAACTTCATTCACGTAATGGTCATCCGCAATTGGAACATCTGTTTCGTATGAATTAACTAATAACGAATAGTGAAATAGTGTCTATTATTATGTGTTTACCCTTTCCTTAATGGCCATTTTCCAAGGACCCCATATTATTGAAATTTACTAGGTTGGCTCATAAGACCACAAGTTGCCAAATAGCCATCTAGCAATTGATGTTGATCATTGCATCAGCTACCCCCATCTCCCAGTGGCCACGAAGAAGAGTAACTAAAAAATTTTGTTGGTAGTGCCCCATCCTGGTTATCCTAATCCCATTCAATGAAAAGAAAGCTTCGCTAGATGTTGGGGAGGAAGCGGTTGAATTCACCATAGTGGAAACAAAGGAAGGCACTATGGTGAACGAAAACTGGCTCTTAAGGTGCAACCATTTGATTATATTCCACTTTGCTGACCTCTACTGCAATAAGCAAGAAAGGTAAGCAAAAAACAAGTTTATATAGTTGAACTACAACATTGATTTCAAAAAGAAAATTAGAATTTGACATAAAAATTGTGGTCTAATTTTGGTGTTCTACAACGTGAATGTTTTTTCTTTCACTTGTTTTTGAAATTGACACATTAGCAAAAAACCAAACACTAGTTCTTGAACCTTGTCTTTATTTGGAAAAGCAAGAACAAGTTGGTTTTGTTCCAAAAACAATTCATGTTTTTGAAATTATCAAAATACTGGTTTTTAGGCAAAAACAACTCTTGGAATACAGATATTGTATAATTTATAAGATATACTTTTTAAATCTCTTAATTTTTTTAAGGCAAAAAAGATCATTCTATTAGCTTATGAACATGATGTACATGAACACTCGTATTTAGTATATAAGGCTCTTTCAGCCCTTTGACAAGTTGCATAAGCTAGAGCATGGGATGGTTGGTTCTTTTCTCTATTGACACATAATATTTGCATCCAAAAAAATACTTAACTAGTATATACTCTACAATAATGAGGCATCAGAACAAGGAAAAATAATGTTGAGTCGTTGATTTTTAGGCTGCATCATATTTAGATTCCTAATGAGGAAAAGCACAAAACTGGATAAATGGCGTTAGGCTCCTGGATTTATTTTCCTCCAGATTGATGGTTCTAAAAGTATCTTGACTTTTAAGGGATCAACCTCCATTTACTAGCATCCAAGAAGATGCAAGCTTTGAGTGACAGGTGATTCTATGTTTAATTTATACTATAGATTATGCTGCTTGCAGATTCTTGGTAACAGCTTTATGCTATCCAAATACCCATGTTATCAAATTGATGATGGGATTGAATATGCTATTACTCAGTTAAAATTAACTTTTAAGGGATCAACCCAAAAGTTGGTGCAAGTTTCTCACCTGGTGGCACAATAGGCATGTGTCTAAAGAAAGATCAAAATTAGAGGTACAAGAGGGTTCTAAAAGCTGGTGTTTTCACTGCTAATTCCAAGTTCTATTTTTAGCACAAGTTGCAAAATATTACACCACTACTTACAAAAAATACAATTACTACACAAAAAATTCAAAGTGTAAGACATTTACAGTACCAAAGACAAGACAAAAACCAGTACCTGTGCTTATAATACTTGGGAATGCATCCAACTAATCGATTGCAACTCGACAGGTGTGTCGATAGTGACCACTTTCTCCACACCGACTACAATGGATTTCCCTCCTTTCAATTGGTTGTGATTCAATTCTTCTAGTCCTAGGTCGACCAGGTTGACGTTTTTGCTTTGGTGGCAACAAGTTCACAACATTATGATTAACACCACTACTCATAAAAGAAACTGACTCATTATTGAAATCAGGCATATCTGAATTAAGCATCGCATGTATGTGTTCGGAGTAAATTGCCTGTTGAGTTTCTTTCAAATAGCACTCTTCAACAAAATCATAAATGCTTAGGCCCAATAGACCAATGGCATGACATGCATGCACACATGGCAATCCAACCATTTGCCATGCCTTACATGAACAACTTCTAGAAGTTAGGTGCACCATTTCTTGTTTTCCCTTATAGCGAATTTCAAATTCATCATCCCCACATTGTGTGTATCCTAAATTTATGGACTCTAATATGTTAAACTTAAGAAAATCCTCTATATTAGGGCCCATTGGCTGTTTATATCCCTTAGCTTCACATTACCTCCTAAATGTCAACTCTATCATTTTCAATTGAATTATGTTGACTAAGGACATGATAGGTTGTTCTCGTGCCTCTAACACCCATGCATTAAATGACTCTACAAGATTAGATGTAAGCTTATCATACCGTCTACCCTTGAATAGAGAATTTGCCCAATTTGGCAGATCACTATCCATTATCCAACCATAAATATCCAAATTTTGATTATGTATTTTACTAAGATAGAGATCAAACTTCACAGTATCCCTTGTATAAATTAATTGATTCACATAATTCTTGATTACTTCTTTTTCAGCCTTTAATAAGCGTAGACGGTGCATGCATCCCTTAAAGTTCTCCATCAAATGTCATGAACAAAAAGCATGATATTCAGAGTCAAACACAGTTTCTACTGCATGTCGAATGCTAGTGTTACGGTCAGAAACAATTACTAACTTTTGATCATCATTCAATGCAATTTTCAAATTCTCTAAAAACCAAGTCCAATCTGGAATTGACTCAGATGAAACAACTACGAACGCAACTGGAAACATTTGATTATTCGCATCATATGCATTGGCAGCTAATAATTGACCTTGATAGTTACCCTTTAAATGGGCCACATCAATGAATAGCATTGGACGATAACCAACTCGAAAGCCATGTAAGGATGAGTGAAAGGCAACAAATAATTGATTAAACCTACCTGAATCATCAACGGTAAAAGTAGCAACTGTTCCTGGATTGGTCTCAACCAACTTTTTGCATTACCAAGGAATAGGCTTATATGAATCATTTGCAGACCCATTAAGCAATTCTTTAGCTCTCTCTTTCCCCCACCCATGCTTGTTTATAAGTCAGTGAAATGGCATGATCACGACTAAAATCCTTTATTATATCTGATGGAAGATACTTAGGAGAATCATGAAGCTTTTCCAACAAAACAACACTTATGAATTTATTTGATATACGAAACTGACAACTTGATTCATCACTAGCTGAATGTGTATGTACGGGACTATACTTATACACCCTATATGTTGATCCGCCACTAACTGCACTTGCTCGAATTTTCCATCCACAAGTGTTGACAGCACATCTACATTGTATGTATTCTCTATCATTCTTTAGAAACTTATATGCAAATCTTCTAGCAATGGAAAATTTATTTAGTGCATTTTGAAAATCATCTCCACTGTCAAATGTTTGCCCTACTCCAATTATCTCATGCTCCCAAACTGCTAACAAATTGGCATGATTGTTGATGTTAAGCTCACTTATTGATTGTCTAGAAGATGTTCCCAAATCATGTACTATATGTACATGAGGACTTGGCTGAGTTTCAACATTAATTTGCTCTATGCCCTTCCTAAACACATGCACCTTTGCACTCTCATTATTATACTCCAACATATTTGAAAGGTCACGTGGCCCATTTAATGGCAAGAAGCATGTTTTGTTGAGATGTGTTGTATAATGTAAGTTCACACTATTAGCATGAACCTTCAAACCACCACACACTTCATCAAAAAATTCATTAAAATCTGTTTGACTGTCAACACGAACCCCAATTATATTATCCTCAAAAGTGCAATAACATAATAAGACCTTACGTGGAGTTGTTGTCATTTCTACACAATAAACAATATGAAAACCTTGTCATAAATCAGAATAAATACATGAACATATAAATTTAAATAAAGAGGCTATGCGATCTTGTAAATATTACGAATCATGTATCTAATTTTATCACTGTGAATTATTCAACCCATATTAATCTTTTATCCCATTTAAATAAAGACATGAACATACTCTACATTTCAGCATTTGCTTTTTCTTCAAATATGATTTCTAAGGTAGATAATTTATAAATTGGAAAGGAAAATCACTATCATCATTTCTTTTATTTCTTTAATATATAATTTATACATACTCTGTATTTTGTCAGAGACGATGCCAAATGTGCCAACCTGGTAAGCATCATCTAATTTGGTAAAAATTTACCAGGATAGAATTAAAATGACATTTGAAATATAATGGCATGCAAAAGCCATAGAAAAGAAGCAAGATCTTGTGACAATAAAGGAATATTTTGGTTTGTTGCTTGGGCTATGATAGAGGTTGTTTAGAGAAAATATGATAAGATTTTGCCATTCGGTTCTACGGGTATTAGTATGGGATTTGTGAGATTAAGGTCGGGCTTTTGGAATTGTTTATGGATTATCACCATCCTAATGAATTTTATCTTATTCTTCAACAAAAAAAAAAACAAATCTTATTGGCCCCTTCGCAAATAAGGTGTCAAATGTGCCAACCTGGTAACCATCACCTAACTTGGTAAAAATTTACCAAGATGGACTTAAAATGACTATTTTTAATATAAAGACATCCGAAAGCCTTTGGAAACAAACAATGCCTTTTGACAATAAAATAATACATTGGTTTGTATTATCGGAATGTGATGGAGGTTCTTTGGAGAAAAAAAGATTATCAGATTTTGCCAGAGATGGGGCCAAATGTGCCAACCTGGTAAGCATCATCTAACTTGGCAAAACTTTACCAGGATAAATTAAAATGACAATTTGAAATATAATGGCATGCAAAAGCCATAGAAAAGAAGCAAAATCTTGTGACAATAAAGGATTATTTTGGTTTGTTGCTTGGGCTATGATAGTGGTTGTTTAGAGAAAATATGATAAGATTTTTCCATTCGGTTCTATAGGTATTAGTATGGGATCCGTGAGAATAAGGTTGGGCTTTTGGAATTCTTTATGGATTATCACCATCCTAATATATTTTCTCCTAATGAATTTTATCTTATTCTTCAACAAAAAAAAAATTATTGGCCCCTTCGCAAATAAGGTGTCAAATGTGCCAACATAGTAACCATCACCTAACTTGGTAAAAATTTACCAAGATGGACTTAAAATGACTATTTTTAATATAAAGACATCCGAAAGCCTTTACAAACAAACAATGTCTTTTGACAATAAAATAATACCTTGGTCTGTATTATCTAACTTGGTATAACTTTACTAGGATAGAATTTGATGGAGGACGATTTGGCCCGACCCACGAAACGGCGATACGTGGACACTGACTCAACATAAGCGACAGCTCAGCATGTGGCCCAGTACAACCAAGTAACGGGCCCATAAGGCAGCTCGCTACATCGTAGCATGCAAAAGGAGGAGCTCGCCACAACGCGAGCTTTGGGTTCCCCAAGCTACCTCTAAAGAGATATTCTGAGGCAACTTTAGCTCGCGAGCTAAGAAAACCAGCTCGTCTGAGCTCCCAAGCAGACAAGTCATCTTGAGGAGCAATTCTACTAAGGGTACTCTTGAAGTATTCCAAGCTCGCTGCAAAGTAGTTCGCGAATGGGCTGCACGAGCATTCCTCAGGAAGCTTCTATCTGACAGGTCGTACCGATCAGACTACTTCACGTCCCTTATTGACAGCGTAGTCCCTATCCTTTTAACAGTTTGCACCCATGTCTCTCAGCAGGTGGAGGCGTGCCTGTCACTTTGAAGACATGTCACTCACTCGGGTGAGGAGTACGTCACAACGGCCACCTGCGCAGCCCTGGCAGGTAACGGCTGTGGCAGAGGCCCAGTGGTGGTTATGCCCGATCTAACAAGAACGCCCCTATAAAAGCCCTCAGGGTAGAAGAGAAACTTCTTCTGGAGACCTCTAATCTCTCAAGTATAGTGATAAAGCGCGACCTACACTCTTAGCTACCGACTCTTCTTTTCCTTCTTTCTTGTGTTATAACTTAAGCATCGGAGTATTCCCACCGGGTAAAATCCCTAGGAATCCTTCCTTTCCATCTTCTCAGGTGTCGTCCATTGCCAACAAGGGCCAGTCAACAACTAGCTAGGAATGCTAGGATTGTGCCGCATCATTTGGCGCCATCGGTGGGAAACGCTTCTCAAAGCCTTCCTCTAAACCTTCACAGTTCTTTCTTCTCTGAAAACTCAGCACTCATGGCTTCCTCAAGCAATGCCGGACGTAGCATGGAGATGGATAACGCCAGGGAACAACCACAGGTTCCCACAGTTTGCATTGGGTAGTTCACCATTCCCCTCTCGGTGGATGGAATCCCTAGCCTGAACATGCCATGAGCAATGGTGCCTGTGGGTGTTCCCCTTCCTCCCTCTGTTGAAATGACCTTTGCTGAGCCGACTATCATCCCTCTGGCAACTAGTCAGAACCAGCTCGATGATTTGATGTAGTGCATGCGGGCAATGCAATCCCAAGTGCAGT
The DNA here is from genome assembly GCF_056320005.1 of Nelumbo lutea. NCBI lineage: Eukaryota > Viridiplantae > Streptophyta > Magnoliopsida > Proteales > Nelumbonaceae > Nelumbo > Nelumbo lutea. The sequence goes on from NC_142686.1 coordinate 68,060,317, forward strand.
AGCTCCAGCAACACCAGCTTTACCAGCAACAAGTGCCGCACCACGTCTCCCAGTACCACTACCAGCAGCAATTCCCTCAGCTGCCTCAACCTCAGCTTCAACAGCCGCAGCTCCCTCCTCGGCACCCAACCTCATAGCGAGCTAGGTCTCGCCGCCAGGACGATCGCCCTTCTCGCCAAGGATAAGCCTCCCAAAACCCTCCTAAGAGCCATTCCTCCTCCCGCGGCAGACAAGAAAGACCGGCCACCCCGGTCTAGCCGCGGGCGGTTAGGTCGGGAGGACCCCAGCTCGCCAGGTCTACATCACCTTGGCAGTCGAAGTTCGAAACCCCAGTCCTGGAGAACTAGTTTGAGATCTTGGCTGCAGACTCCAAGCAAGATCCCTCTGTCCGTAGCCATCACCAGCAGCCTGAGCTACTTCCTGCACAAACCATCCCTAACAGCACGGAGGTGAGTAGCACGAATGTGGAACCCGCCAGGAAGAAGAGATGTCGCCGTTGAGCTTGCTAATCCGCTACCCACAACCTACCTGAGCTCGGAGGCAGAGAAGAGGTAAGCTCAGGCGAAGCTAAGGCTCCCCTCCTTTCAGTTCCATTCCCCCTGTCTCCCGAGCTCCTGGCAGTTCCAATGCCTAAAGACTTCAAGCTCCCCCCTCTCGACAATTATGATGGGTCGTTCGACCCAAATGACCATGTAGACGCCTTCCAGTCACAAATGCACCTGGCAAGAGCCAGTGAGTCTTGCATGTGCATGGCCTTCTCCACCACTTTCAGAGGAGTAGCCCGCACATGGTACCGAAACCTGGCAAGCCTTCACATCCCATTTCGTCACCAGCAAGCGGTGCTCGCAAACTGAGGAAAGCCTTCTCAGCATAGTCCAAAGAGAGGGAGAGTCCATCTGGGGCTATATCAAGCGATTCAACGATGCGTGCATGTAGATACCGCACCTGGACCCGCTGTGCACCTCGCAGCAGCAAAGAGAGGCGTGACGCATAAAGAGTTCAAATGGCACATGGTTGTCAACCAGCCGGCGACCATAACTGAATTCCTCAAGCTTGCGGACAGGTTCATAGCCACGGAAGAAGAGATCAACTAGAAGAGTGAGAGTGCGCCCGAGAAAAGAAAAAGAGAAGGGGAACCTTCTAGCCAATGAGACAGTCGAAAGAAGAAGGACGTAGCTCGGGGGGAAAAGTCGGGTCAACCGTTCCGAGCTCCTGTAGCGGACCGAACTGGTTACACCCCACTGAATGCGAAGCGGGCCAAAATCCTAATGGAAATCAAGGATGCCCCGTACGTGAAGTGGCCACCCCGCCTGAGGGGGAATCCCAATGAAAGAAATAAGAACTTGTACTATAGTTTTCATAGAGATCACGGTCACAATACCAAAAATTGTAAGAACCTCTGCGACGAGATAGAAAAGCTCATCCGTCGCAGATATTTAAGAAATTTTGCACAAAATAATAATAATAATAATAAGGCAAGTCAACAAGGGGAGCACGGTAAGGATGCTTCCGAGTCCAGCAGTAGGCCGGCCAAATAGACGCAGAGGCAGCCTCAGAAAGAGAGGCCGATTTGGGGCACCATCCACATGATAGTGGGAGGCTCGATCATTGCGGGTTGTACATCAGCAGCAGCTCCGAATCAGTTCGCGAAGCTGCTAGGGAAAAACAAAATCCTCCGAAGCGGTCGAAGATAGAAGAATCAATCTTCTTCACGGAGGACGATGAGTGAGGGGTCCACTACCCCCACGACGACACGCTTGTCATAAAGCTAAGGATCAACGACTTTGAGGTCAAGCGTGTCCTCGTTGACTCAAGTAGCTCAGTAGATATTCTCTTCAAAGCCGCGTTCGACCAGCTTTAGTTGCAGGGAAGTGACTTGAGGCCCGCGAACACTCCTTTGGTGGGCTTCAGCGGAGAAGAGGTCAGGCCCCTTGGGAAAGTAACAGTACCTGTGGAAATCGGCACATGGCCCTACATAGTCAGACTCAACCACAACTTCCTGGTGGTCGCGACACCCCTCCCCATACAACGCCATAATAGGTCGGCCGATCACCAATGTCCTATGGGCGATGGTCTCCACTTATCATTTGGCAATGAAGTTCCCTACAGACTTCGGTGTGGGGATAGTGCGGGGTGACCAGCTCGAGTCCCGCAAGTGCTATGTCGCCGCCCTAAAGGGAAAGACCAAGGTGGCCGACGACCTCAAACTGGAGTGGCCTACAGAGCAAGGCGAAGAACGAGCTGCACTCACAGAAGACACAATCATTGTTCCGAATTCAGTAGTGGACCCAGCTCAGGCGCTTCAGATCGGTGCTTCCATCCGAGAACCTCTACGATCCGAATTGGTAAGTTTCATACTTCAAAACATAGATATTTTTGCATGGTTTGCAGCAGAGATGCCCGATATAGACCCTAACCTTATAACTCACAAGCTCAATACTAATCCTATAGTTAGGCCCGTTAAACAGAAGAAACGCAACCTAGCCCCGGAGCGGTGGAAAGCGGTCGATGAGGAGGTTGTGAAGCTCCTTACAACTGACTTCATAAGAGAAGTCCATTACCCGAGCTGGGTAGCCAACCCCGTTCTGGTGAAGAGGCTAACGGCAAGTGGCGCATGTGCATCAACTACACTGACCTAAACCGAGCCTGCCCAAAAGACTGTTTCCCGCTCCCCATAATCGATCGCTTGTTGGATGCGACCTCAGGGCACGAGTTGCTAAGTTTCTTAGATGCCTATTCGGGCTATAACCAAATCAAGATGGACCCAACGGACGAAGAAAAGACCGCCTTCATCACAAAGTTCGGTCTATACTGTTACAAGGTTATGCCCTTCGGGTTGAAAAATGCAGGGGTGACCTTTCAAAGGCTTGTAAATAAATTGTTCAAGCCATTAATTGGCAGAAAAGTAGAATGTTATGTAGACGACATGGTCGTCAAAAACCCAATTTTTGCATGAATTAATTCAAGATTTGCACTCTGTTTTTGAAATTTTGCATAAGTTTAATATGAAGTTGAATCCAAACAAGTGTGTCTTCGGTGTTACCTCGGGTAAATTCCTAGGGTACATCGTTAACTAGCGTGGAATTGAGGCCAACCCAGATAAGATTAAGGCCATCTTAGATATGAGACCACCCCGGAAGTTGAAGGAGGTTCAGAGGTTGAATGGCCGCATAGCCGCCCTGAGCCGCTTCATGCCTAAGTCGGTGGACCGCTGTCTGCCATTCTTTAAGGCAATTAAGAGCAAAGGGTTCGAATGGACCCAATTGACGAGCTCAAGAAATACCTCGCTAGTGTGTCGATCTTAACCCGGCCCGAGGAGGGCGATGTTTTAGAACTATACTTCTCGGCGAGCGACGAAGTGGTCAGTTCGGTACTAATAAAGGAAGTAGATCGGGTCCAACGACCCATCTATTATGTTAGTAAAGTATTGTAGGGAGCAGAGACGAGATACCCAGAGATAGAAAAGCTAGCATATGCACTAGTGGTTGCAGCTCAAAAGCTCCACCCGTACATCCAGGCTCACACTGTTACCGTCCTCACCGACAAACCTCTGAGGCAAGTCTTACTTAAGCCCGAGGTCTCTGGTCGGCTGACGAAATGGGCCATTGAGCTCAGGGAGTACGACCTCCAGTACAAGCCGCAAACTGCCATTAAGTTCCAAGCCTTAGCAAATTTCATCGCCGAGTGCACATTCAGCTCCGAAGTTCTCAGGCTGGTTAAGCACGAGGTCTTTAGTTCGGTGAGCCCGAAGCTCCCAGGCTGGTTCAGTTTGAGCCTCGTGAGGTAGCAGCCAGTGTGGCATCTCTCCTAGTTAGGCCAAGCGCAAGCTGGGATGAGGAGCCCTGGATCCCTCACGTAGATGGCTCCTCAAACCAACAGGGCAGTGGAGCCAGAATAGTTCTACACGGCCCAAGTGGCACGAAATTGGAGTATGCACTACGCTTCAAGTTCACGGCATCTAATAATGAAGCGGAATACAAGGCGCTGATAGTTGGACTAGCTTTAGCCAGAGAAGTAAAAGCCAAGCACATCGTTATCTGCAGCAATTCCCAACTTGTGGTCAACTAGGTCACTGGTGATTGCAAAGCTCGTGAGCCAACCATGGTCGCCTACTTAGCCAAAGTCAAAGAGGCCCTGCTCAACTTCCAATCACACTTTATCAGGCAAATCCCTAGGTCGGAGAACGCTGAGGCCGACACCCTATCCAGATGTGCCAGCACCAGCGACCTCACCATGAGAACCGTGTACATAGAGGACCTGCCTCGGCCTAGCATTCTCGGGGGGGCAGAGGAGGTTGCTCCCATCGTTCAAACAGAGCCGAGCTGGATTGACCCGCTTACGAGCTTCTTGCTACATGGGACCCTCCCTGCAGATCGCAATGCAGCCAAAAAGGTGCAACACCAGGCAGTCAAATACATCATGATAGACGAATGGCTATACCGGAGATCCTACACCCTCCCCTACCTGCGTTGCTTGCGACCTACCGAAGCCGAGCTCGTACTCCATGAAACTCATGAGGGTCTGTGCGGCGGACACTTGGGGGGCAAGGCCCTTACCCAAAAGGCACTTCGATAGGGGTATTATTGGCAAACAATGAAGGCAGATGCCATTGAGCTCGTTAGAAAATGTGACAAATGCCAGAAGCACGCCAATATTCACCACCAACCTACTGCTAACCTCAATTATCTCACATGCCTGTGGCTTTTCGCGCAATGGGGCATCGACATACTTGGACTGTTCCCGCCAGCAGCAGGCCAGAGGAAATTCTTAGTGGTAGCAGTGGATTACTTCACCAAGTGGGTAGAAGCCGAACCCCTTGTAACGATCACAGCTTAGAATGTCCAAAAGTTCTTTTGGAAGAACATTGTGTGCCGCTTCTAGTTACCACGGGTACTGATCTCTAACAATGGCAAGCAGTTCGAGGACATCAAATTCCAGAACTAGTGCCAAGACATAGGAATCCAACAGAATTTTACTCCAGTTGCACACCCTCAAGCAAACGGTCAAGCAGAGGTCACAAACAGAGCCATCCTCTACGGACTGAAGGCACGATTGGACTAAGCTAAAGGGTTGTGGGCAGATGAGCTACCCAGTGTTCTATGGGCTTATCGAACCACGAAAAAGATCACCACGGGAGAAACTCCCTTCAACCTCACCTACGGCACCAAAGCAGTTATCCCTACAAAGATCGAAGTACCTACGATTGGAAGCATACCGTGACCAAACGAACAAAGATGAGCTGCGTACCTACCTCAATCTACTCGACGAAGTAAGGGACCTCGCATACATCAGGACCGTAGCTTACCAGCAGAGAGTAGTTCGGTACTATAACGCTAGGGTCAAGAAGTAGAACCTCCACGTCGACGACCTCGTCCTTCGTAAAGTTCTGGTACCTGAGCCCGACGCTGGCAAGCTCGGGCCCAATTGGGAAGGACCTTACCGAGTGAAACGAGTGCTCAGGGAGGGAACGTACGAGCTCGAGACTCTCGAAGGGAAACAGGTACCTCAGGCATGGAACATTGTCAACTTAAGGTGATATTATCTGTAACAACTAGGTGAGCTATAAATCACCCCTAGAGCCTAAGGGCCAAAGTGTCGAGCTAACATGATGTGACACAATAGGACCTAGTCGCATCTATGGCATGGGCGAACTCCAAGAGTGGGCTATAAGTCACTCCTAGAGCCTAAGGGCCAAAATTCCAAACTAGCATGACCTCGGCTTAATAAGACGTAGTTGTTTCCATGACATGGGCGAACTTCAAGGGAAGACCACAAGTCACCCCCTGGCTTACGGGCTAAGGCACCGAGCTAACCAACACCTCGACCCCAAGAAAGAATTTGCCATTTCAATGATGGGGGTAAAGTATGAAAAGCGTGAGCAGCTCAGGCCTAAACCCCGCCAAGCATAGCTCGTTCTAGTACGATGATCGAACTAAAGAATAATTAGCGAGTGTATAGTTTGGGCACACGTAGTAACCACTTCATCGTGCGCCATAGAGATGCCTTAAATGATTTAAGGGATAGTCCGAGACAACGATTATCGAGAGGTCCTACTTTGGGTATGTAGCTCTAATAGCTTGGGTGTTGAGATCGCCTTAGCAAAGATAAAGAGAGCACATCATACTTGGAAGAAAAAGGGAGAACTTTCATTACCATTACAAAAAAAAAAAAAAAGAGAAGAAGAAAGAAAGAGAAAAATGACAAGGCAATAACCGAGCTGAGAAGCTCGGGAAAGTTTGACAATCACAGGGCACAGCTGCCCAACCAAAGATCTTTGAAAGACCGGGTTTATGGCACCCGGGAGCCACCAAAAGTCCAGGAAAAACACCACCTCAAGGATCCACCTCCTCATCCTCATCCTCCGAAGAGTTAAGCTCCTCTTCCTCCGCTTGGTCCGCTGTCTCGGGAGATAGGCCCTTCATAGTGATGTCGTCGAGGTAGAGCCCGGAGAACTTCTTTCAAACCAACCACCGGTAGAGCTTAAACCTAGAGTGGTACGAATCGAGCCATATTCCACCTGGAGATCGTGATATTCCTGGGAGTCCTTGAAATCCCAGACCGCCTTCTCTCGTTCGGCCTCCACCATCTGGTCAAAATTTTGAGTCTGATCTAGAAGAGTGGACTCAAAGTCCCGCTCCTGCTGTCGAAGGAGCTCCCATTCCACCGCCACCCTCGACGACTCCTCCCTGGTCGTGGACGAGCAGCTCCTGAGATTCACTTCCCTTGCGAGTGTGATGGAGCTCGCCCCGAATCCGGTCGAGCTCGCCCTAGAGCTTCTGATTAGTAGCCAGCTGGTCGATGGCGTCGATATGGTGGATGTGCGTCTGGAGAGCCATAACATGGATGGCGGTATTCACCTACCAACAAAAAGAGGATCAAAGGATAGCAAAAGGAAGCAAAATGAGAGAAGAAAAGAAAGAATCAATTACCACCATGCAGTGAGAGGAGGCAAACGCGGTGAGGTCCCTAGGCTCCATATTCCCCCAATGGGCAACCTCATCGTTGCTAATCGTCCTTCGGCTCCTCCGTCGAGCCACGGTGTAGTTGTTCACCCCTTCCAAGTTCTCCACTGGGAACGAAGGGTAAGGGGATGGCTGGAGAGGGTTACGGGGAGTCGCCCTCTGTTGTGGGAGCTCGGCCCCTTCGAGACCAGCTCCACTAGCTCCCTCGGATGGAGGTGGCGGGGTTTCAGGGGGCGGGATCTCAGGCGGAGGGGAGGGTAAAGTCGGGTCGACAGATCCGAAATCAGTACCCCCGGAGGTGGGAGTCCAGTCGGGGTGCGACCTCTTCACCCTGTGCCTCTGGTTGCTTGAAAGAAGGCAGCGCGAGTCGATACCAGACATGATGGCTACCAAGAAGAAATCACAGTATTAGTTCAGTAAGAACGAGATATATATGCATATGAACACAATGTCGTGACAAAAACCACGTGACCTAAAAGGACAACCTACCCGGGCTTAGGCCGGCCTGCACGAGCTTCTCCTCGGCTAAGTAGTCTGAACAGAGGAAGCCTACTGAGGCCCAGGACATCATCGTTTTCTGAGTTTCAAGGTCTAGCTCGACCCCGGAGTCCTGGATGGCACCCCTCCAAGAAGTAGGGAAGGGCCACCCTTCGGGGTTGCAGACCAAAAAATAATCCTGCTTCCAGGCGGGGATTTTCTTCGGGAGCTCATGCAAGAGCTTGTAGCCACGACGGGGAGAGAAGTAGTAGAGACGCCTCTTCGGTAGAGCCCAAGAGTGGCATTCTTTATACAGAGGATAGCGGAAAAGATGTCCAGACTCAAGGGTAGACAGTATTTCCAACACAAGGATATCGTCCCAACCAAGTTCCGGATGGAATTGGGATGGAATTGGTCAATAGTGACATTGAAGTGGTTTAGCACCTCCACTATCAAGGGGTGCAGGGGAAGACGTAGGCTAGCCTCGAGTTGTTCTTGGTAAATGACTATATCATTGGGACCATGCTCCCATGGAAAGTTACCAATGGGGATGCAGTAGAGGAGGTCCCTAGGAAGGTGAAAATAGCTAATCAGAGACCTAAGTCTCCCCTCTATCATGGAGGAAGGGTCGAAAATATCGGACTCCCTTCCCCGCGAAGTGGAAGCTTCTTCGCCGGAGACCTCCCTGGCCCCTAGAACCTACTCCCAAGCTCCCCCTGAGCTCGAGGGAGCATCATCATCCTGGTCACTGCCCTGGTGATGAACATGGTACGGGTATCCCGACATGATTGACAGTAAGTAAGACTCATTGAAAGGGGACGAAATGAAATATGTTGAGGAACTCAAGTAGACTTGGCAGGTGCGCGACCTCAGGATCCGAAAACAGCAAGGTGGCGTGAAGGAAAACGAGGCCCAGAAGGCCCTCCTATTTATAGCTTCAATGCCTCTGAATCGATGACCCGGATCAAAGCAGATCCAATGGCTCGCAGGCGCACTAACCACATGCCACGCCTTCTAAAAACCGAAGGTGATTAGCGGCACATCTTCCATGGTTAAGGTAGTGGCGGCTGCACGACGTCCAGAGTTAAGAGCCACTTCAGCATGTTCCTGGAATCCGAAAAGTCAGAAAAATCAGAAAATCTATTGATTCCCGTGAGTGCATTTAATGTGAGTAGTCAATCACGTTTGAATTTTGATCAAATCAGTCAATCACGCTTCATGAACTCCTCGCGCTAAGGAAACGCTCTCAGCTCAAGGAGTGCGGGGCAATTGATGGAGGATGATTTGGCCCAACCCACGAAACAGTGACACGTGGACACTGACACAACATAAGCGACAACTTAGCATTGTGGCCCAGTACAACCAAGTAACGGGCCCATAAGGCAACTCGCTACATCGTAGCATGCAAAAGGAGGAGCTCGCCACAACGCAAGCACTGGGTTCCCCGAGCTACCTCTAAAGGGATATTCTGAGGCAACTTTAGCTCGTGAGCTAAAAAAACCAGCTCATCTGAGCTCTCAAGCAGACAAGTCATACTGAGGACCAATTCTACTAAGGGTACTCTTGAAGTATTCCGAGCTCGCTGCGAAGTAGCTCGCGAATGGGTCGCATGAGCATTCCTCAGGAAGTTTCTATTTGACAGGTCATACCAATTAGACTACGCCACGTCCCTTACTGACGGTGCAGTCCCTGTCCTTTCGACAGTCTGCACCCACATCTCTTAGCAGGCAGAGGCGTGCCTGTCACTTTGGAGATGTGTCACTCACCCGGGCGAGGAGTACGTCAAAACGGCCACCTATGCAGCCCTGGCAGGTAACGGCTGTGGCAGGGGCCCAGTGATGGTTATGCCTGATCTAACAAGAACGCCCCTATAAAAGCCCTCAGGGCAGAAGAGAAACTTCTTCTGGAGACCTCTAATCTCTCAAGTATAGTGATAAAGTGCGACCTACACTCTTAGCTACCGACTCTTCTTTTCCTTCTTTCTTGCATTCTAACTTAAGCATCGGAGTATTCCCACCGGGTAAAATCCCAAGGAGTCATTCCTTTGCATCTTCTCAGGTGCTGTCCATTGCCAACAAGAGGCCAGTCAGTAGTCAGCTAGGAGTGCTCGGATCGTGCCGCATCAGAATTAAAATGACAATTTGAAATATAATGGCATGCAAAAGCCATAGAAAAGAAGCAAGATCTTGTGACAATAAAGGAATATATTGGTTTGTTGTTTGGGCTGTGATAGAGGTTGTTTAGAGAAAATATGATAAGATTTTGCCATTCAGTTCTACGGGTATTAGTATGGGATCTGTGAGATTAAGGTTGGGCTTTGGATTATCACCATCCTAATGAATTTTATCTTATTCTTCAACAAAAAAAAAAAACAAATCTTATTGGCCCCTTCGCAAATAAGGTGTCAAATGTGCCAACCTAGTAACCATCACCTAACTTGGTAAAAATTTACCAAGATGGAGTTAAAATGACTATTTTTAATATAAAGACATCCGAAAGCCTTTGGAAACAAACAATATCTTTTGACAATAAAATAATAACTTGGTTTGTATTATCGGACTGTGATGGTGGTTCTTTGGAGAAAAGATTATCAAATTTTGCCATTCAGTTCTAGGGGTATTAGTATGGGACCAATGGGGTCAAAGTTGGGTGATGACTTATCACCTTGCTAATGTGTTCTTTTTCCTAATGTCTTTTATCTTATTCTTCAAAAAAATCTACATGGCCCCTTGGCAAATGTATGGCAAAATGTGCCAACTTGGTAAGCATCATCTAACTTAGTAAAAAATTACCAAGATGCAATTAAAATGACAATTTTTAACATAAGGAGCTGCAAAAGCCATTGCAAACAAGGAATATTAGTTGGCAATAAAGGAATATCTCAATTTGTTTTAACATAAGGAGCTGCATAACCCATTAATCATCATGTTCAATATTATTTCATTTACTTTGTGGAAAACCTAGGTCGAAGAAATGATTGAGCTTAAGAGTTGCTGCTTAGTCCAAGCCATTGAATATATTTGTATGAGGGGGCCATTGGTGGTGCAATGGTAATGTCCTGGAATGTCAAGAAAGATAATGTTGGCTTCAGTTTTGTCTAAAACTACCAAAGGTTTGGACTTAATTCTGGATTGTCAATCCTTGGGATCATTGTAAGGTAAAGTCCCTTTATTGGATGGTTGGATAAGAACTTATGTCTGGAATACAAAAACCAGGATTCAATTAAGTGTAATATACACTGTAGTACTCTCCCTTATTTAGTTCTCTTGTGACAATAAAGGAATATTTTGGTTTGTTTCTTGGACTGTGATAGAGGTTGTTTAGAAAAAATATGATAAAATTTTGCCATTCGGTTCTACGGGTATTAGTATGGGATCTGTGAGATCAAAGTTGGGCTTTTGGAATTTTTTATCAATTATCACCATCCTAATGTATTTTTTCCTAATGAATTTATTCTTATTCTTCAACAAAAAAAAAAAACAAATCTTATTGGCCCCTTGGCAAATAAGGTGCCAAATGTGTCAACCTAGTAACCATCACCTAATTACTATCTTTGATTTGAGGACATTCAACTTACAAACTAATGTTTCTCATTAACTAAATTTGGCTCTTTATAAGAGGAATTTGAATAGCATGCTGAGAAGGCAAACACCCTCCTAGAGTCTACAACAAAACAATATGTGATTATTAATGCTTGTTATGAGTGATTATCACTAAACTATCATCTTAATTTTGGAGAGACATTTTCATAACCAAAGTAAATTGACCTTTCATACAAGAAATTTTACAAACACATACTTGCTTGATCTTCTTTTCCATGTGTAAACTAATGTACACTCGTTCTCCAATGCACATTTAACAGGAATGAATCAGCATCAAACACAACTTAACAATTTTTTTATATAAAAAGCGACAACCTATTTATTGTGATAGAAATGTAAAGAGAACCAAAAATCAAATTTATTTGAAAGGACTTTTTGATTGACTATAACAAATTAAAATATCATACAAAGAGATTGTCAAATACCTGTTAGTGGCACAAGTGTTCAAAACGATAATTTCCTCTGGTTAAGATGGGCCTTCACTTGGTATAAATTGAGACAGAAATAGAAGTGAAAAAAGCACAATGCTACCTAAAAATTTACAGGTAGAGGGAGAACAAGACTGAGGGAGAGCAGGAGAGTGATAGATGGGGAGGGAGACTAGGAGAGAGAGAGAGAGAGAATGGGGGCAAGACAGAGGGAGAATGGGAGAGAGTTATAAAGTGAGAGCGAGGAGGGAGAATGAGGGATAGGGAGAAAGAGACAGAGGGAGAGCAGGAGAGCGATAAAGGGGGAGGGAGACCGGGAGAGAGAGATGGAGAGAATGGTAGTGAGACAGAGGGAGAACGGGAGAGACTGATAAAGAGAGAGGGTGAGGGCGCCACAAAGGGAGAGCAAGACTGGGGGGGGCAAGAACGGGAGAAAGTGGGGGCAACAGAGGGAGAGGGAGAACGAGACAGAGGGAGAGCAGGAGAGCGATAGAGGGGGAGGGAGACCGGGAGAGAGAAAGAGAATGGGAGAGAGTTATAGAGTGAGAGTGAGGCGGGAGAACAGGAGAGAGGGAGAGCAACCGAAATTCAGTCGTCTACAGTCGAAGAGAAGAGAGTTGCGAGTGTGAAAGAACGAAAGAGAGAGAACAGGGAGGGCGGGAGAGAACAATGGTCGTGGGCCCTAATAGGGTCATTTTAGTCTTTGCAATTTAAGGGTAAATTTCAAAATAAAATTTTAAATAAATGTTATTGTGACTTGTAATCCAAGTTGGATTGCCATGTCACATGAAAAGCTTAGGTAAAAGTGTGATGCTTACATGGCGTGGGAATTGGTCTTATATTTCAAAAGTTGAATTAGAGAGTAATTGTAAATTCTGTATGGGCTGGCCTGGTGTTCAGATTTCTGCAATGGGCCTTCTCATACTTTTTTGTACTAGTGCAGGAGCGGCCTCAAGACAAGTGATTGTTCTGGGTGGCTCCCAAATGATTTGAGTATGCTTCTAGTGAGAGAGAGAAATGCAAGGTGGTTGGAGAGTGTCCATTGTATTCATTCATTTTTTTATTATTGTAGTCTTATGAGAGTTTCGACACGGTTGTCTTGTCCATTCCATCTGTCAATTATGGCTAGCACTGGTAAGAGCTAATTAGCGGTGATTTGGGAGGAGTTACTCTTCATCTGTCTGTCTCTCCCCCCTTTGAGAACTGATACATTAAAAAATGTAGGGTGGTTGGAGAGCGAGTGGCATGGCGGTGGGAAGACGGTCATTCACCTTGTCAACTATGCCGAAGATGAAATCCTTCACATCAACATGTGATTCTGCTTAGGCTTATCATCGGACCATAATAGGGTAGGTCGCTATGTTTGTTACAGTGTTACTCTTGTCGGAGGAGGGAGGGGGGGACTACTAGTAGTCTGGTACTGGCTAGTGGCGATTGAGTATTGACATTGGGCAGGGCTGCAAAGGGAGAATTTGTTCTGCTGTACGTGGCATTGGGGATGATAACGTTGTCAGTGGGATTTTCAAAGACTTGTTAATTTTATAGAGAGAGTTAAGAGAGAAGAGACAGAAGGTCTGAGGAGGAAGGGGACGATGGAGGGGTAATATTGGGCTTTGAAAGAAGTTTAAACGCCACGTGATCTCATGTGTATGCGGGTTTTAAAGGAATATTAATGGATGTTAATGGTAAGGGTAGAGTTAGTCGGTTGTCAAAAATAGTAAGGGTAACATCAGTCAATTTTCAAATAGTAAGGATATAGTTAGTCAATTAGCTAAACTATAAGGTTAGTTTAAGAAATTTACCCTATTCCTATTTCTTAATCTGCTACAATCTGGTTGTAACAGAGGGCGGTTGAAGCATGCCCTGTCGATGCAGTTGATTACATGCCCTGTGAGGATCCCAAAAGGAACAGTCAGATTAGCCAAGAGATGTAGTTGATTACTGCCCTTGCTCGAAGAGACTCTCCTCTACTTGATCCTCAAAGATCTCTCTCTGCTTTGTTATTCAAAATCTTTGTTATTCGATTACATCCAACTGAGAACCTAAGAAATCCATGGATGCAGACCATGGATTTCTTGGGGTGCATCTCTTGTCAGTGGGATCTCTCTCTGCTTTGTTATTAGATCTATTATGGTGCATCCTTCATTCTCAACGTGGTTATTCAGAAAAACATGGGTGGTCGAAACAAACACTTAAACCGATTTCTTCAGGTAGATTCAGAATCAACCCCTCGCTCCTCACTCTTTTGCAACCTTGGTGACTGGATCGGCGTATTTGGGTGCACCTCAAGGGGTCTTCCTAGTGGGATGAAGGAAGGGAAAATTCGATCCATTTCTGAAACAATAAGGGTATTTTAGGAATTTTAAAAATAATTACCACTCACTTGATGTCACACGTGAATGGAATGTGATGGAAAATTAACAACAAGGGAGGATTTTGACAATTGTCAAAAAACTTAAGGGTAGCATAAGATAATATCTAAACAGTAAGGGTATAGTTTGTCAATTTTGTGAACTGCAGGGGTAGTTTAAGAGACTTACCCTAAAAAATAATATAAATAAATGTAATAAAAATAATTATTAAAAATTTATTAAAGGTAATAAAAAACAATTTAAGTAAATCTAATAAAAATCAAATATTAGAGCGAAAATAATCACAAAGATTTTAGAGAGAGAGAGAGAGAGGATGGCAACAATGGACCAATGTGACTGGTGAAAGCTTGGAATAATGGGTTGAGAAGCATGGAATTGAAAAATAAGAGAGCATGCGTGTGGTTCATTCCAAAACACAATAAATTGTTGTGGCTAAGATGGCATGATATTTTGTGTTCTAAAACCAGCCATTTCTCGTTTTAGAACATGACACATGCTTAAACAAATATCACTTTCTGTGTTACATTTTAAAATGGGCTGGGATGAACATCTACACAGTACCGAATGCTGCCTAACTAGTTCATCAGTCTAACATGCCTATACATAATCAGCTAAACTATATATTCGGTGCGAATAACAACTTCATCAATCAACCTATGCAAGTTACTGAGTCTGACTAGCTGGTTCATCAATTTAACTTGACTATGCATAATCAATTAAACTATATATTCAATGTGAATAACAACTTCATCAATCAACCTATGCAAGTTATTGAGTCTGACTAACTGGTTCATCAGTCTAACATTACTATGCATAATCAATTAAACTATATATTCAATGTGAATAACAACTTCATCAATCAACCTATGCAAGTTACTGAGTTTGACTAATTGATTCATCAGTCTAACATGCCTATGCATAATCAATTAAACTATATATTCAATGTGAATAACAGCCTCATCAATCATCCTATGCAAGTTACTGAGTTTGACTAACCGGTTCATCAATCTAACATGTCCATATATAATTAACTAAACTATATATTCAGTGTGAATAACAACTTCATCAATCAATCTATGCAAGTTACTGAGTCTGACTAACTGATTCATCAGTCTAATATGCCTGTGCATAACCAATTAAACTATATATTCATTATGAATAACAACCTCATCAATCATCCTATGCAAGTTACTGAGTTTGACTAACCAGTTCATCAATCTAACATGCCTATACATAATCAGTTAAACTATATATTCAGTGTGAATAACAACTTCATCAATCAACATATGCAAGTTATTGAGTCTGACTAACTGGTTCATCAATCTAACATGCCTATGCATAATCAATTAAACTATATATTCAGTGTGAATAACAACTTCATCAATCAACCTATGCAAATTACTGAGTCTGACTAACCGGTTCATCAGTCTAACATGCCTATGCATAATCAATTAAACTATATATTCAATGTGAATAACAGCCTCATCAATCATCCAATGCAAGTTACTGAGTTTGAGAAACCTATTCATCAATCTAACATGCTTATACATAATCAGTTAAACTATATATTCAGTGTGAATAATAACCTTATCAATCAGCCTATGCAAGTTACTGATTCTAACTAACTGGTTCACTCAGTCTAACATGTTCAACAGTCTGACTATCAAAGTTCAATTTTCCTCAATATTCATCTCAATTTTCATCCATAAACATGCTATGTGAACACCAACATGCATTCAAATACCAACACTTGCATATACCTGGTACAACAATATAGGATAAATATATCATCCATAAACCTGAAATCTAAACACCAACAACCAGCTATCATATATGTTAACCTGATTTCTCAACTCAAAAGGCAAGATTTGTAATCTACTAAATATATCATTGAAGTATAGGGTTGGGATGTCCATTTTTACAAAAGGTCTAAACCATTGGACTATCATTCTATACAAAAAAAAAAAGAATGTGGTTCAGTCAGGTGTCCATATGGAACAAGGTTGCACTATCAACCGCTATTGATTACACAATCATTAGCTTGGGATTGGGTGTCCATGATGCATTCAAAATATACAAAAAAATAAAAAAAAAGGTATCAGTATGGGATTCCGTGTCCATGGGAGTATCTAAAGCGAGTGTTAAATATACTCAAAAAATGCAAATGATTGTCACTTAAAACCAATGTAATTTAGTCATGTATCAAGTATGGGAATATCCAATTTCTTGACTGCTCTGTTCTTTGACCAACACACATAAAAAATGTCATTAGTCTAACATATAGCATAACATAGATAAGCCTGGAATATGAATATGGATATGGGTACCTGTCTACCTAGTGGGGCAACATGTAGATGATTCAACCTTCCTCTACCATCCCTCCCGGGTTGTTTAGATTGCAAACAACATTGGTAGAGTTAGTCAATTAGCTAAAGTTGATTCTACCACCCCTATTGGGTTCTTCAACCTACATACTACAATCACAAACATGTTAAGTTTACTTTATGCTTTTGAAGATTCTCATCCAAACCTATTCATGAAAGAGGAAAGATGAAAACATAACTTTGCTTTTTTCAAGAGAGAAGTTTGTTCTATTACACCCCAAATCCAAATATCTTTCCATCATTGGAAAATTTCTCAAACCAAGAGCATCAATCATGTCCATTTAAACGTTGGACCCCTATTTCCAATAGTGTATGGATGATTTCCAATGCATAGGTCAAATACAAGAGAACTCTTTGTGTCTATATGTTGTCTCCTAGGTTTGATAGGTTTCCAATGAAATTATTGTTAGCCAAATGCAGGGGCTATCTCATGGCCAATCAGGGATGTCTCATGACCAATCTAGGGGTGTTCCTTAGGTCCAAAGTGACTTGGACCAATTTTAATTATGTAACCATTTTGGCTTAAAAGGTCTAGGTTTCCTATTGTAACCCACCTAAGGTCCATTCTAGTAAGGCAAGAAGATCCATTTCCATCTTAAGTCATTTATGTGATGTTCCTTAGACTTGACTCAACACTTGACTCGTCTTCACTTGTTCTTGATCAACTTGTTTGCATCTGAGTCTTGCTGAATTGATTCTTGAATCTTCATTAATTTCTTTTGGATCTTGTAAACATAACCAATTTGATCATTAACTATAGTAAGTCGCAAGACTTAAAACAAGGGATTACAGAACTCACAACTTTGGGCATATCTTTCTATCATCAAAACATACTCCAATAGGAGAATCTCTTTGATCTCATCTTATTGCCGTTCCAACCTATCAATCTTGTTGACTTTTTGGAGACTAGTGGCAATGCCTTCTAGATTTTCTTCAATTTTGGCAACACAGTTTCCAAGATTATAGACTTTGTCGGTGAGGGTCTCCACGTCACCATCATCTTCATACTCGTAGTATTCTTCGTATTCTGTAGTGTTGTTGGTTCTCCATCAAATCTTCATGGATTAAAGATAGGTTGTTTTCAGAGGTATGCCATATCTATGATCAGACTGTAAACCATAGATTTTGAATGTAGGTTTGTAGGGTTTGGCACTATAGAGGTTTACTTGAAAGATGCCAAATGGCAAGGGTAAGGGTAGCTATTGAAGGCTGAAAAAATGTTGCGAACGGAGGTTTTGTAGAGAGGAAGCTTTTGGAGGTTGGAGGAAGCACTCATAGGGACTTACAAAAGTTGTATGGGTAGGAAAAAGGTGTAGATCCCCTTGAGGGACCCCTATTTATATATTTATGAGAAGGATTTCTTCTTGTGGAAAGTTTCTTATTTATGTTAGGAAGTTATTCAATTTGCACCATTTGGACTAATTGGGGTTTCGCCACGTGTCCATGCAGTTACCTCGGTACTTAGGCTCTTGCCCTTTCCTAATGCATGTATGTGAGGATCTGAATTGCTAAATCCATTCTTAAAAGTCCCTAGTAGGAGTGTGGTGGGGGTTGAGTGCTATGGAGTTGTGTCAATTCATGTGTATGCGATGGATGCACTACGTGAGTGTTCTATTGAGGGACTTAACATGATAATGTGCTTCAATGCTTGTTGTTCTTATCACATCCTGATTTATGAATATGATTGATTGAATTCATGTTGTTACACCATTTTCCTATCGCATTGTTGGCGGTATGCGATGACTAATCACATGGTCTTACAACAATGTTCACTTCATAAGTAATTGGTCATTTTGGAGTTTTTGGATAGTTTCCTTCCTATCACGATTTTTTGAATCATGAATATTCGATTCTAGATTAAGGGGGAAGAGAAAGTTAAAGGAGAAAGTAGGGAGGGAGAAAGAAGGAAGGAGATGGTAGTTGTTGTGGCCTTCCTTGCTTTATGTATATTATAGATGGATTTGTACACATGAGCCTACTTTCTCTTTCTTTCTTACCCCCTTATAAAATTGTAGTATTTTTTATTTAGGAAAATTAGAAATATAAAACATATTTAACCAACTCAGTTTCATTTTTGTTAGCACTCTAAAGTATGGTATCTTTTAACACCATCTCATGCACAAGGCTCTTATAGTTCACTCTAAAATGTGCTATTTACATAGAATGTGAAAATCTATGATGTGGGAAAGTATAGAATTTCAAAATGGGCAAATCTCTTAAAGTAACCCTAAATATTAGGAAATTGACTTACTTACCCCTACTATTTAGAAAATGCCTTAAATCACCCCATGTTTTTTGATAACTAACTAAATCCTCTGTCATTTGCATCCATTAACGAAAAGATGGAAAAGACTATTTTAACCATTATTCTTATTTGAATTTTCAAAATGAAACATTTGAATAATAGGTTGCTGGTCTTGATTTGACAATAACGCCTTGCTGATCTACTCTTCATGGCAAACTTTCTCCATTGGCAAAAAAACTTTCTAGCAGATAAAGATGTCTAGTGCAACCATCTGCAATCCAATTTGAAAAGCAATTAATTAAGAGGGATATGGCTCAATCTACTGCACTAAGTTTTGTTTAGGTTTTATTGGGTAAAAATATAAAGGACAATTTGAAGAAATTGATGGAGAAATCATTTTAAACAAGGGTGCTTATGTAATTGATGAAAAAGGGTGCTTTTAGTTTAACAAAAACAAGTGTTTATATCAAAACATAGAGGCTCTTTTTGTTATTCAAGTGATACAGCTCACATGTGTGAAGAGTGAGAGGCCAGAGAGCAACATGTGAGGCTTGTGGTAATAGAGGTGGAGGGGAAGTGACAATAGGTCTTCTCAGAGAGAGAGAGAGAAATAGAGAGAGAGAGAGTTGTAGGAAACTTTAGGGGTAATTAAAAACAACTATTGGGAACATGAGAGATAGAAACGTTTTAGGTGAAGTGGTGTTATGGGGAGTGTTTTAGCCTTTTAGATAAAGCAACCAATAACACTTAAAAATAATTTATTTTGGATTTATGTATCATAACATTAGAGAGATGAGATGAGAGAATAGGCAAGATTTAAGACATGTTTTAATAATTAGAGTAAATGATGAGATAGTTTTATGATTTATACATATTTATTGTGGACTAATGTATTGTAACAATAGAGATGAGAGAATAGGCTAGATTTAACACAAGTTTTAATAATTAGAGTAATTGATGAGATAATTTTATGATATATATATATATATATATATATTTCTTAAGCTATCCTTATGGTTTAGTTAATTGACTAATGTTACCCCTACTATTTCTGACAACTACCTAAAACCTCCCCTACCGCTAACATTCCATCTAAAACGTACACATGTGACATCACATGATTGTTATATTTACGAAAATTCCTAGTATACTCTTTTATGGTTGAAAATCCCTAAACCCTTCGCAGAGGTTTCTCCAACCAAGCCCAGCTTTAGACCTTGTCACCAAGCTATGTTCGAACTATTAGCACCTCATCACTGACTGAACCCAAAGATGAGGTAATCGAGGCGAGGTGGGGGAGGGAGGGTTTGGTGGCGACGACTGTTGTGTTGTAGTACCTCATCACCAACTGAACTTGAGAAGCAGCAGTGAGGCGAGGTGGGGTGCTTGTAATCGAACAAACCAAACAGGGATTTCTCTCTTCTTCTTCTCTACAATCAAACAAATCAAATAGGTATTTCTCTCTCATCCTCGCCTTCTCTGCAATCGAACAAAACCGAACCCCTGTCCCCTATCCTAAAGCGATTACAAGTTCCCTCTTCTTCGTCTTCTATTTGTATTCTCTACAATCGAACAAACCAAACAAGGCTCTCTCTCCTGTTTCCTTCCCATTGTTGAAGACGCTAGACGATTACAAGTTCTCTGGTCAGGGTTAGAGTGAGAGGGGTTAGGCAACTTCCGGGGGTAGTGTGATTTTGTTGGTGGTTCTCCTTTCTCGGACACAAGTGGTTGCAACTAACTCCAGAACCTTGGAATAAGAATGGAGGAGAAGCTTAGAAACCCTAGACTAAAGCTGATTGAATCATGGCGAAGCTTCTTCACCTGTAACCATGATCATCTGATCTCATCTCATATCAATGATACAAAGACTTGAAAGGGCCTTTGTAAAGTCATTCTAGAAATCTCTTCGGACACATCAAAGACTATTATCCAATATAATAAACTCTTCTCCTGTCATTAACATGATCTCTTCCTCAATTGATCAGCCTTCTTTTCTATCCAAGGCAAACTACTAAACCCATGTCCCAAAGCGATTACACGTTCCCTCTTCTTCGTTTTCTCTACAATCAAACAAACCAAACAAGGCTCTCTCTCCTTCTTCCTTCCCATTGTTGAAGACACCAGACAATTACAAATTCTCTAGTTAGGGTCAGAGTGAGAGAGGCCGGGAAACTTCCAGGGGTGGTGCAGTTTTATTGGTGGTTTTCCTTTCTCGGACACAAGTGGTTGAGACTAACTCTAGTAAAACTTAGGAAACCCTAGAAGAAGAACGGAGGAGCTTCGAACTCTGGTAAAGTCGGAAACCTAGAAGAACCAAGGAGATTTTGAATTTGATTTAAGGGAAAAATGGACATTTCAGCCCTTCCGTGAATATTTTAATGGTAATGGTAATTTTCAGAAATAGTAAGGGTAGCCTTAGTCAATTTTCAAACAGTATGGTTACACTTATTTGATGAGAATAAAATCTATCATATGTTATTCCCTAATATTCTATCTTTTATACTGAATTAGTACTTAATTAGACTCATATTTCTTGTATTTCGGTTCAGGGCATGAAAGAAGGCATCACGAGCAAAGAAAGACAAATCGGATGATTTTTCATAGTTTCGATATCATTCAGTAATCTAGGCCTAACTCGCGTATCTGAACTCCGATTGGGCTGATTCAAGACCCACTAGAAAGATAAGAGAAAAAGCCATAACTTTCATGTTTTGGTATTTCACAAATTCGGCCTGCATCGAAGTCAAATCTGGGCCCGAATTTGGGGCAAATTCATAGGAAGGCCCAATCCGCAGCTGAAGCCCAACTTGCAAAAAAGCCTGGCTGAAGCCTAATTCGCAGAGGAGGTTTAATACAAATCCAAGAACAAGAAACTGAGAGGAGTCCTTCCAGATCTAAATTCTTGATGTAATCTTAGAAAGATAAAGGGATTGAGTTCATTAGATAAAGAGATAAGAGTAGGATTAGAATAGGACTTTCTATTCTTGTAAGATAAACTTCAAGAGGAAGTAGGAGACCACCCCCTCCCCTTTATAAAGGGGGGGTGGACTAGCTTGAGGATCACTCAATCTCTGGAAGGGATCACGAATTACATTGAGCAATCAGTCAAGAGAGGAGAAAACAAATCAAGAAACTGAGGGAAGGTGATCAAGAATTCTAGAAACTTCAAGAAGAAGGTGGTGGCAAGAAGAGGATATCTCATCACCATGGGCAAATTCAAGAGTTCATTATTTCCCTTTGATTGCTTTAATTCTTTTATCATGAACTGATTTGTTTTTTGCTAGGGTTGTGGAAAGCCTAACCATGTTAATGAATATATTTTTTTCTTTATGATTTATCCAATATTGCGATTTCCATATAGTCTATGAATTATTGTGCTTAATGCAATTAAGAGCTTGGCCACCTCTTAATTGATTTGTGTTATGTGAATGAATCGAGAGAGGAATTCACATAATCGACTGAATAATTCATAGTGTGAATTGAATAGTATATAGAGATATATATACATGATTCATCTGAACTTAATGATTTTTCTTGAACTTAATGCATTTCCCTCTTGAGAGCTCTACTCGAGAGATCGAAGGGTTACCTGATGGACGTAGTTTTAGTATATATTGAGAGAGAATATTAAATAAAATTGGAAAGACCTCAGCTTATGGGAATGATAAATAATCTTGATTAATCGAACCCATCAATATTCATTACATTAGTTAGGTGGACCAAAAGTCCTAGCGATTTCATCCATTGCATATTCGGTTAGTGATCACCCTTGCTTTTATTTTCTTTCTCTAGTTTTTATTTTCAGTAGTGCTTGCTCAAATCTGAATTTCGAATGTCCAAATAATTAGGGAAGACTGTGGTTCTAATACTTATTTTGTTAAATCCCCGTGGGAACGATATTTTTATACTACATGATAACTAGTGCACTTGCTAGGGTTATATATTCATAGCTATCATTATTCAATTAACTAAACCATAAGGGTAGTTCAAGAAATTTACCTTTATTTAAATATATATATATATATATATTTAAGACGTGTGAAATGGGAGACGAGAGGGACTCATGCGAGGCCTATAGTGAGAGACCTCTAAACTCCCACACATTTCTCTTTCTATTATAGATGTAGGTTTTCACATGTGTGAGATGGGAGAGATGTGAGGGACATGTGTGAGACTTGTGGTGAGAGACCTCTAAACTCCCGCAAATTCCTCTTTTTATTATAGATGTAGATGAGGAGGCTCCAATTCTAAACTATCATCCCTACCTAATAAAACATCTTTAGTCCTAATCAATAAACCTATAATTTGTAGATCCACTAGGAAAAGTGATGCAACACGATCCGGGCACTCCTAGCTGGTTGCAGATTGATTCCTTGTTAGCAACGAACGTCATCTAAGAAGATGAAGAAGAAGGATTCTCGGGGATTTACCCGGCGGGAATACTCCGAAGCTTAAGTTAGAATGCTGGGGAGGAAGAAGAGAGAGTATAAAAGGCTAAAAGTGTAGATCGCGCTAGATCACTATGTCTCGAGATTAGCTCGTGAGCAAGTAAGAGTGCAATTTCAGATCTAATTCGAGAGAGAGTCTGCCTCTTTGCTTAAAGGGCTTTTATAGGGGCGCTCTTGCCAAATCAGGCGTAACCTCTACTGGTTGCACAGGTGATCGTTACAGTGTACTACCCGAAGGAACAGGCACGCCACCATCTGTTGAGAGAGATGGGGTAGACTGTCAAACGGGCAGGGACTGCACTGTCAATCGTGAGACGTGGCACAGTCTGACGAGTACGGTCTTGTCAGATGGAAGCTTCCTGAGAGCGTCGCATCACAATCGCAAGTTACTTCGTAGTGAGCTATCCTTGTCGTGAGCTACTTTGTAGCAAGCTCTTAGGGGTACTTCGAGGTGACCCTTATCAAGGTTGGTCTTTGGGGCAGTTCTTCTGCGCAGGTGCTAGAGAAAGCTGGTTTCCCTAGCTCGCGACCTGAAATAACCTTGGAGTATACTCTTCTCAATAGCTCGGGGGACCTGGAGCTCGCGTTGTAGCGAGCTCCCCCTATAGAGAGCTATGACGTAGCGAGCTGTTCTACAGACTCGTTACTTGGTCGCGATCAAGCCAGGCTGCTAAGCTGTTGCTTGTGTTGAGTCAGGTCCACATGTCATCATCTCAGTAGGTCGAGTCAAATCATCATCCATCAATTGCCCCCCACTCCTCGAGCTAAGAGTGTTTCTTTAGCGCGAGGAGTTCAGGAAGTGTGACGGATTGATTTGACTGAAATTCAAACTTGATTGACTGCTCATATTAAATGCCTACACGAGAATTAAGGGATTTTTTGACTTTTTGAATACCGAAAACATGCTAAAGCAGCTCTTAACTCCCGGATGTCGTGCAGCCATCATTACCTCAATCATGGGATACGTGCAGTCAGTCACATTTCTGTTTTAGAAGGCGTGTGGTCAACTTGACTGTGAACCATCAGATCTGCTTCGATCTGGGCCGTTGATTCGGGGGCATAGTGACTATAAATAGGAGGACCCCTGGCCTCATTTCCTTTCATGCCATCTTACTGCCTTCGGATTCTGAGGTCACACATTCATCTAGTCTGCCTGAGTTCCTCAGTTTACTTCGTTTCGTCTTTTCCGGTGAGTCCCAATCATTGTCAACCATGTCTGGGTACCCAAACCACACCTACCATTGGGGTGATAACCAGGACGACAATGCTCCCTTGAGCTCGGGGGGAGCTTGGGAGCAGGTCCCAAAGGCTTGGGAGACCTCCGGTGATGTAGCATCTACCTCCCGGGGGAGGGAGCCTGACACTTTTGACCCTTCCTCCATAATGGCAGAGAGACTCTGGTCTCTAATCTGCTATTTTCACCTCCCTGGGGACCTGGTCTACAGCCTCCCCACTAGCAACTTCCCTTGGGAGCATGGTCCCAATGATATAGTTGTCTTCCAGGAACAACTCGAGGCTGGCCTGCATCTCCCTCTGCACTCCTTAATAGTGAAGGTGCTAAACCATTTTAACGTCACCATCGATCAGCTTCATTCCAATGCTATTCGGAACATAGTTGGGACTATATCTTTGTGTTATGAGTACTATCTTCCCTTGAACCTTGAAATTTTTGTCTCTATTCTTTGTATAAAAAATGCCACTCCTGGGGTTCCATCAGAGAGGCGCTTTTACTACCTCTCTCCCCACCGCGGCTATAAGCTCTTGTATGAGCTACCCAATAAGATTCCCACCTGGAAGCGGGTTATTTTGTGGTCCATAACCCCGAGGGGTGGCCTTTCCCAACTTCTTGGAGGGGCGCCATCCAGGACCCCGGGGCCGAGCTGGACCCCAAAACTCAGAAAATGATGTTGTCCTGGGTATTAGTAGGCTTCCTCTGTTCAGACTATTTGACCGAGTAGAAGCTCGTGCAGGTCGGCCTGAGTCCGGGTAGGTTGTATTTTTAGTAGCCATCATGTCTGGTGTTGATTCGCGCCACCTCCTCTCGAGCAACCAAAAGCGCAAAGTAAAGAGGTCGCGCTTAACTGGACTCCCACCTTTGGGGGTACCAAGTTCGGGTCTGCTGAGCCAGACAACACCTCTCCGCCACCCGAAGTTCCACCGCCTCCATCTAAAGGAGGTGCTGGCGGGGCCAGCCTTGAGGAGGGTGAGCTCCCACAGCAAGGGGTGGTCCCTCCAGGTCCTTCTCAGCCATTTCCCTACCCCCGGTTCCCAGTGGGGAACTAGGAGGGTGTGAATGACTTCATTGTGGCTCGTTAGAGGAGCCGAAGGGCGATCTACAATGAAGAGGTCACTAAGTGGGGGCGATGGAGCCTGGGGATCTTGCCGCGCTCGCCGCCTCTCACTGTATGGTGGTAAGTGGTCCTTCTATTCTTTTCGTCTTTCGCTTCCTTTTGTTGTCTTTTGACTCCAGTCTCTTGTTGGTTGGTGAACACCGCCATCCACACCATGGCCCTCCAGACGCACGTCCACTCTGGCTACGCTCGTAACCAGAAGGTCATCATTCAGAAGCTCTAGGGCGAGCTTGATCGGACTTGGGGCGAGTTCCTTCACACTCGCAAGGGGAGCGAGTCCTCGGAGCTGCTCGTCCGAGACCAGGAGGCGCAGATTGTCAGGCTTTCTGAAGAGAGTGCGTGCTACAGGGAGGAGTTGTCGAGGGTGGCAGTGGAGAGGGAGCTCCTTCGACAACAGGTTCATGACTCGGAATCCACTCTTTTGGACCAAACTCGAAACTTCGACAACATGGTGGAGGTCGAGTGAGAGAGAGCAGTCTGGGACTTCAAGGACTCCCAGGAGTATCATGACCTCTAGGTGGAGCATGGCTCGAGTTTGTACCGCTCCGGGTTCAAGCTCTGCCATTGGTTGGTCCAAAAGAAAATTTTTAGGCTCAACCTTGACGGCATCACTATGAAGGGTCTGTCTCCCAAGATGGCGGACCAGGCGGAGGAGGAAGAGCCTGACTCCCCGGAGGACGAGAACGAGGTGGAGGAGGTGGACCCCTGAGGCTGGCAGCGTCGATTTTCTGCTTTGATTTCTAGTGGCTCCCAAGTGCCATAAACCCGGTCTTGAAAAGATCATTGTTGGGCGGTTGTGCCCTTTTTACCTTCTATCAAACTTTCTCGAGTTGTTTTGCTCGGTTTTTTTCTTTTTTTTTTTGAAATAGTAATGAAATTCCTTCTTTTTCCTTCTAAATGTGGTGTGCTCCCTTTATTTTTGCTAAAGCGATTTTGTCACTTGAGCTTTCAGGGCTACATGCCCGAGCTGTCCTTTAACGTTTGAGGCATCTCTATGGTGTACTGCGAAGTGATTAGCATGTGTGCCCGAACTATGCATTCGTTAGTTATTCCAATGTACTGGGATGAGCTATGCTTCATGGGTTTAGACCCGAGTCGCTTATGCCTCTAACACTTCATATTTTGCCTTCACCGCTGAAGTGGCTAAGTCTTTCTTGATGTCGAGTTCTCAGTTAGCTCGGTATTTTAGCCCCTTAGGCTGAGGGGGTGACTTATAGTCTACCCTTGAAGTTTGCCCATGCCATGGAGGCGACTGGGTCTTGTTGCACCGAGGTTGTGTTAACTCGGTATTTTGGCCCTTAGGCTCTAGGAGTGACTCATGGTCTACTCGGTAGTTATAGGTAATATTGCCTTAAGTTGACAATATTTCATGCCTGAGGTACTTGTTTCCCTTCAAGGGTTTCAAGCTCATATGTTCCTTCCCAGAGAACTCGTTTCACCCGGTAAGGTCCTTCCCAATTTGGTTCGAGCTTACCAACGCCGGGCTCAAGTACCATAACTTTTCGAATGATCACGTCGCCAATGCGGAGGTTCTGCTTCTTGACCCTAGCGTTATAGTACCGAGCTACTCTTTGTTGATCAGCTGCGGTCCTGATATATGCAACGTCCCTAACTTCGTCGAGTAGGACGAGATTGGTACATAGCTCGTCTTCATTTGCCTTGTCGTCGTACACCTCCAGTCGTAGCGAGAGAACCTCAATCTCAGTTGGGATGACTGTTTTAGTGCCATAGGTGAGGTTGAAGGGGCTTTCTCCTGTGGCGGTCTTCTCTGTGGTTCGGTATGCCCATAGAACGCTGGGTAAATCGTCTGCCCACAGTCCTTTAGCTCGGTCTAGGCGCGCTTTGAGTTCGCTAAGAATAGCTTTGTTCATAACCTCTGCTTGACCGTTTGCTTAAGGATGTGCGACCGAAGTGAAGTTCTACTAGATTCTCATGTCTTGGCACCAGTTCTAGAATTTGATTTTCTCGAACTACTTACCATTATCAGAAATCAATACCCGAGGTAACCCAAAGCAGCACACTGTGTTCTTCCAAAAGAAGTTATGAACTTTTTGGGTTGTGGTTGTTATGAGGGGTTCGACTTCTACCCACTTGGTGAAATAATCCACTACGACCACTAGGAACTTTCTCTGGCCTGTTGCTGGTGGAAACGGTCCAAGTATATCGATGCCCCACTGCACAAAAGGCCACGGGCTAGTGAGATACTTGAGACCGGCAGCAGGCTGATGGTGGATGTTGGCATGCCTCTGGCAGTTGTCCCACTTTCTGACGAGCTCAATGGCATCTGCTTTCATTGTTGGCCAGTAGTATCCCTGTCGTAGTGCTTTTTAACAAGGGCCCTGCCCCCCAAATGTCCACCGCACAGACCCTCATGAGTGTCACGGAGTACGAGCTCAGCTTCGGTAGGACGCAAGCAGTGCAGGTAGGGGAGCGTGTAGGATCTTTGGTATAGTCGTTCGTCTATCATGACATATTTGGCCGCCTTATGCTCTACCCTTCTAGCGGCATTGCGATCTACAGGGAGGGTCCCTTGTAGCAGGAAGCTCGCGAGCGGGTCAATCCAGCTCGGCTCTGCTTGAACGACAGGAGCGACCTCCTCTGCCCCCCCAAGAATGCTAGGTCGAGGCAAGTTCTCTATGTACATGGTTCTCATGGTATTATCACTGGTACTGGCTAACCGGGACAGGGCGTCGGCCTTAGCGTTCTCCGACCTTGGGATTTGCTTGATAAAGTATGACTGGAAGTTGAGCAGGGCCTCTCGTACTTTGGCTAAGTAAGCAATCATAGTCAGTTCGCGAGCTTCGTACTCTCCTTTAACCTGATTGACCACAAGCTAGGAGTCGCTGCAGATGATGATGTGCTTGGCTTTCATTTCTTTGGCTAAAGTTAGCCCAGCTATCAACGCTTCGTACTTTACTTCATTGTTGGATGCCGCAAACTTGAAGCGCAATGCGTACTCCAACTTTGTGCCACTTGGGCCATGCAGGACTATTTCGGCTCTGCTGCTCTGCTGGTTCGAGGAGCCATCTACGTGAAGGATCCAGGGCTCCTCATCCCAATTCGTGCTTGGCCTAACTAGGAAAGATGTCGCACTGGCTGCAACCTCACAGTGCTTGGACTCAACCGACCTGGGAGCTTTGGGCTCGCCCGAACTGGGGGCCTCGTGCTCAACTAGCCTGAGGACTTTGGAGCTAAAAGTGCATTCTGTAATGAAATATGCTAAGGCTTGGGCTTTGATAGCAATCTGCAGCTTATATTGGAGATCATACTCACTGAGCTCAACGGACCACTTCGTCAATCGACCGGAGACCTCGGGCTTGAGTAAGACTTGCCTCAGAGGTTTGTCGGTGAGGACGAGAACAGTGTGAGCTTGGAAGTACGGGCTGAGCTTTTGGTCTGTGATAACTAGTGCGTAGTCCAGTTTTTCTATCTTTGGGTATCTTGTCTCTACTCCCTGTAGTACTTTACAAACATAGTAGATAGGTTGTTGGACCCGATCTACTTCTTATATTAGTACCGAGCTTACCACTTCGTCACTTGTCGAGAGGTACAACTCTAAAACATCGCCCTCCGCAGGCCAGGTTAAGACTAGTATACTAGCGAGGTACTTTTTGAGCTCGTCAAACGCGAGCTGACAGTCTTGGGTCCATTCGAACCCCTTGCTTTTAATTGCTTTAAAGAAGGGTAGGCAGCGATCTACCGACTTGGACATGAAGTGGCTCAGAGCAGCTATTCGGCCATTCAGCCTCTGAACCTCCTTCATTTTCTAGGGTGGTTGCATGTCTAAGATGGCCTTTATTTTGTCCGGGTTGGCCTCAATGTCTAAGATGGCCTTCCCCCAAGCTTCCTGAGAGTGTCGCATCACAATTGCAAGTTACTTCGTAGCGAGCTATCCTTGCCGCATGCTACTTTGTAGCAAGCTCTTAGGGGTACTTCGAGGTGACCCTTATCAAGGTTGGTCTTTGGGGCAGTTCTTCTGCCCAGGTGCTGGAGAGAGCTGGTTTCCCTAGCTCGTGAGCTGAAATAATCTTGGAGTATTCCCTTCTCAGTAGCTTGGGGGACCTAGAACTTGCATTGTAGCGAGCTCCCCCTATAGAGAGCTATGATGTAGTGAGCTGTTCTATAGACTCATTACTTGGTTGTGGTCAAGCCAGGCTGCTAAGCTGTTGCTCATGCTGAGTCAGGTCCATGTGTCATCATCTCAGTCGGTCAGGTCAAATCATCCCCCATCAATTGCCCCCCACTCCTCGAGCCTCTAACTGTAGTTATTCACTGCGAAGAAGAAGAACCGGATCAAAGTTTTCTCATCATCCTCCACCGAAACTCTGTTTTGAGTCTTCTTTCTTCTTCGTTGAGATATCAAACAAGCTCCAGTAGTTGCTTCTTATTATTCTTACTCTTGCTCTGGCGACTCAAAACGAACAGAAACTCTAGTGACTCCAAACCTGGTTCCAGTTTCCTTATTTTTTTTTTGTTCGAAAGAGATGCCTATTCGAGTTTTCGCGGAAAGGTATATGAATCTGCTACTCGAAGAACTACAAAATTTTATCTCAGATCTGAAGTCTGAAGCAAGAAACCCTAAATAAATTTAGGTCTTTACTGTTTTCATTAACTACAAAACAAATATGGTTAAATAAGGCAGATTCGAGCAGTGAGCCAAACCCAAGCATCTCAAATCGGGTATTAGAGTTTTATTTATTTGCTTATTTCTCTCATTTCAATTTATGTTCGTTTTGCAATCGTTGATTTCTACATCTTATTAATTATTTACTATCATTTTTTTTAGGCTCCAAACCACTTAGAAGTATCATTGCCGAATGCCAAAGTTGTGGCTGAATTAAAAGGAGCAATGGGAGTTGGACAAATTAAATCCATTGGATAACTTAGTTGTCGATTAGTATTTTTGCGTAAATAGTTAAGTACTTTATTTTCTTTTACTTTATTTATTTATTTTTTGGCTTCCGAACTTGAGTGACAATCTCATAAAATACAGCCAGCTAATAGTTGTATTTGCTTTATTTATTTTCGAACATTCTTGCTATTCTAAACAATGTCTTCTATTGCCTTATCCCAAGAACTCAATAAAACTGAGAAACTGAACGGCACCAATTATGCTCTTTGGAAACATAGGATTAGAAGGATACTTGATGAAGAAAATGTTGATTATGTTTTAGATAAATCTATTCCTGCTAAACCTACTGATGATGATAACTTGATTGTTATTCATGAATTTCAAAAATGGGAAAAAGATAATAGGAAGGCAAGAAATTGTTTGTTAACCTTTATGGAGCCTGACATAGAGGTTGTATTTGAAGAATATAATAATGCTAAAGATATGTTTGAAGCCATTAAAGAAACATGTGGAAAAATAATTGAAACCTATGTTTAATTGTTAATTGAAAAATATTATGTCTGTGAAATGAGAGAAGAGGATTATATAGTAGATCATGTTAGTAAAATGAATGTGATTGCCAAAGAGTTGGCAGCCACTGGGAACCCCATTCTCGAAAAAATTGAGGTCTTCACCATTCTTAATAGCCTCCCATCTTTTTGGAATTCTGTAGTAACAACTTTAAGTCTATCTAGAAGAGAAGTTAGCATAAAAAACTTACCTACCTTGTTAGGATTAGAGGCTGAAAGGAAGATGAAGAAATCCCAACCTTCATCCTTAATGGTTATTCCCAAAGCAACCGAAACTTCCCAAATGGCTGAAAAGCCTAAGGGCAAGTTTTTCAAAAATAACAATGGAAGGAAATTTAATAAAAAAATTAAATTCTAAAAAGAATTAAAGAAAACTAAGGGTAAACATTGCTTTATTTGTGGAAAACAAGGCTATACAAATATAATTGCCCTAAATGCAAGAAGAATAAATCAAATAATGAAAAGGGAAAAACTGAAAAGAAAAACATAGTCTGTGTAACCTCTGAATCCTACTTTGTTGATTCTGATTTTTCTGATGGGTTCATAGATTCTAGCTCCTCTAAGCATATTTGCAAAACTAAAGAGATATTCCTGGAATTGAAGGAAATAAAGATAGGAGAACATATAATTTTTATGGGAAACAACACCTACGTTGATGTACTTGGAACCGGAAAAGTGAAGATCCCCATAAATGAGAACACAAATTTAATCCTTAATGATGTATTGTATGCACCTAATTTTAGGATAAATTTATTGCCTGTACCTCTGTTAGATGAGAAGGGTTATGATGTACGTTTTAGGGGAGGAAAATTAACTATAGGAAAGCATGGTAGAGTTTTAATGTTTGGGAATAAGTCTAATGGATTGTATCATTTGGCTATTAATAAAGTTGATGCTCTTTCTAGTTATGATTGTACTTATCATGTGAATGAAAATGCATACATACGGCACATGAGACTTTGTCACATAAACAAAGATAAAATGATGAAAATGAGCTCCAATGGCTTAATTCTTGAAATAGAAATGAATTTCAATTATTATGAACCATGCCTTAGTGGAAAAATGATTAGGCTCCCTTTTAAGAAAGGAAAGAAATCAGAGGAATTATTGGCTATAATACACTCTGATGTTTGTGGTCCTTTGAATGTAAAAACACACAGGGGTATGGAATGTTTTGTAACTTTTATAGATGATTCCTCCAGATTTAACTTTATGTATATGATTAAAAGCAAATCAAAAGTGTTAGAGAAATTTAAAGAATATAAAACACTTGTAGAAAACCAATTGGGTAGAAAAATAAAAACTCTTAGGAGTGATAGAAGTGGAGAATATATCTCTAACCTATTTAGTGACTTCTGTATACAAAATGGAATCATACACTAATAAACCATGTCCTTCACACCTCAACAGAATGGAGTGGCTGAACGGAGAAATAGGACTTTGTTGAATATGGTGAGATCAATGTTATTTCACTCAAGTCTAGGACACACTTTTGGGGAGAAACCTTAGGTACTGTTGTATATATTCTAAATAAGGTTCCAACTAAAGTTAATAGCTTAACACCGATGAAATGTGGACTAGTAGAAAATCAGACCTGACTGACATCAAAATTTGGGGGGGCTATTGCTTATATAAGAGTGCCAAATCAGTAACGAAGCAAGTTAGGTAACAAGAGTCTAAGGTATACCTTTATAGGGTATAGTGACAATAGCAAAGGGTATAGATTTGTTAATCATAAATCTGATGGAACAATTGAATTAATAGAAAGCAGGGATGTTGTTTTTCTAGAAGATCAAGTTAAGGATAATAAATAAATACCCAACTTATTTGAAATAAATAAAGAAATTATAGAAGCTGATACTGCACCTGATAGATAGGTTTCATCTAATAATGACACCTTAGGTAGAATTCAAAGAAAAAGATTCCCTTCAACAATATTAAAAGATTATTATATCTACTTGAATAAGAGTCTCTTGATGATCCAATTGACTTTGAAGATGCTATGGATGCACCTAATAAAGAAAAGTGGTGTGAAACCATAGAAGAAGAGTTAGACTCAATAAATAAAAACTAGGTTTGGGAATTAGTTAATTTACCCAAAAATAGGAAACCTATAGGGTGTAAATGGATATTAAAGAAAAAACTCAATGTTGATGGGTCTATAGAAAAATATAAGGCAATATTAGTAGCAAAAGGGAACACCCAAGTAGAAATGATTGATTATGAGGAGACTTACTCTCCAATTGCCAAGTTTACCTCTATTAGAATCCTAATGTCCTTAGTTGCCTTTTTGGACTTAGAGTTGTGCCAATTAGATGTTAAAACGTCTTTCCTCAATGGAAAGCTGAATGAAAAAATATACATGACTCAACCCAAAGGTTATGTAATAGAGGGACAAGAAAATAAAGTGTATAAATTAAAGAAATCATCGTATTGTTTAAAACAGTCCTCTAGGATGTGGTACCATACCTTCCATGAAGCAATCTCTAAACTTGGATTTATACCTAATCCGTTTGATCATTGTGTATACTCTTGAATAGTGGGAGCAATTTTTGTTGTTCTTTCATTATATGTAGATGTTATTCTTATTTTGGAAATGATGTGTCTATGATTAATGAAACTAAAGGTTGGTTAAAAACCAAATTTGAAATGAAAGACATGAGTGATGCTAGTTATGTACTTGGAATTAAAATAGAAAGAGATAGGAACACTAAAACCTTAACTCTTTCATAAGAGCATTACTTGGAGAAAATCCTAAGAAAATTTAATATGAAAGATTGTAATGGAGTTGAAACTCCAATTTGTAAAGGAACCAAATTAAGTAGGGATATGGCTCCCACTAATGATGAAGAAATAGAGAAAATGAATTATAGCCCCTATGCTCAAGCTATTGGTAGCTTGATGCATGCCATGCTTTGCACAAGACCAGATATCTCATATGCTATAGGTCTTTTTAGTAGATACGAAAGTAACCCAGGTAAAACACACTAGAAGACTGTTAAAAGAATATATAAATATTTGCAGTTAACAAAATACTTCAAATTAACCTATCATGCAAATGATTTAGAGTTATTGGGGTATTGTGATGCTGATTTTGCAGGTGACTCAAATGATAGAAAATCCACAATCGGGTACATATTCCTCTTAGGAGGAGGTATTGTCTCATGGACAATCAAGAAACAAAGCTGTGTAGCTAAATTCACCATGGAAGCTGAGTTTATGTATTGTAGCTCCACGGCATCTGAAGCAGTTTGGGTTAGGAGATTCTTGGAGAACTCCGAATTCCTGATGTGCCAATAGGAGCTGTGAAGATCTTCAATGACAACCAAGCTGCTATTAAGACAATTAAAAATGGTGAGATTCACCCTAAAGGGAAACACATAGATCTCCATTACTGGTATTTATATGATGTCTACCAACGGAATGAGATCCTATTAGAATATGTTCTTACAAAAGATATGATTGCAGACCCTTTGACTAAACCCATTGCAATTACAAATTATGTAAGGCACATTAAAGCAATGGGATTGTTTGGCACTTATTCATCTTGGGCCTAACTGGTCAAGTGGGAGATGATGGTAGAATGGCCATAGGCCCTCGTTTAATCCTCAACATGTTGGAATATCCAATGGTTATGTAATAAGCCACATGTTGATGGAAGATGATTTTGTGGTTATCTCCACGCAACACTCTCACACACAATCACTCATTTTAAATTATTATTTATTTATTTATTTTCTATAAAAAATAAATTTATTTGATTGTTTATTTGAAAATGTTTTTATGCGTGGAGATACCAATATTGTTGGATTATTCAAGATCCAAATTCTAGCTCTTATTGGGTCAAAGGATATCCATTTGACCCAATCTAGACTAGATGACCATGTGGATAGATCCTTGGTCAGTATTAGACATTTGTCTCAATTTGGAGAGGCCTTGACTTGGTCTTTCCTCCAAATGTTCAATTCGGTTATGCTCCCTCCTTAAAAGAAGGAAGGGAATGTTGGGGAATGACCTATATATTAAATGGAAGATAGATCCATCGTATGGATGCCCAAATCTTGCGAAATAAGGTGAGCAAATTTAAAAAAAAATTCTCTATCTTCAACTGGGAATCGCATTCCCTATTTAAAAAATCATATTTTCAATGATCAATCTTGAACCATAAACTGAACCAGATCTGAATAAAAGCAGTAGGAGAGGATTATATCTGATACAGAGAAATATTATCTCTCAAATCGAATCTTGATTTCTCCCACTAAACTGGAGATCGAACTGGCAGGGTAGGCAGCAACAGGAAGGAGGCGGCAAGAAAGAATTTCGCAGGGTTGCTTAATTCTTTCTTCTGTGATTTTAGCTCTAAAGAGGATGTGAATATATGTCTTTTAAAGGTTGCCGCCCCCTCCTTCTTTTATAACCTTAAAGGGATCAGCTCCTAATCCCATTACGAGTTGCTGATCTAAATCATATTTTGGATCAAACATCCCTTTAGGTGATAAGGGTAAACCCTTATCTTATCTATAGATTAAATCAGCCTTCTCCTAATCTCATTAGGAGGTTTCCAGATCTGAATCACATTCAGATCTAGACTCTCTGAGTGGATAGGGTTAAGACCTTATCCTATCTACTAATCCATTCCCAGAATTCGCCCCTTATTTAACTAATCAAATTAGCCCAGTTCGAAATGGGCTTCAGGCCCATTAAGGTTATGTGCTCACTTAGCCTTCCTAACTATTTGAAACCCATCGCATGGGCTCTATGGGTCCAACACTTACCCTAAGTGGTCCCTGGGCCAAACCACCTTGTAACACCCAGGGACTGTGGGCAGATGCAAGAATAGCCCATCAGGTATTACCCTCTATGGTCTTACACTTAATCTCTCAACCCATAATGATCAAACACTGCCATACAAGAGAGGACCTCTCCCTCGACTGCAAGGAACAGTGTTGCACTCTCTACTTATATGGATCCTGGGAATTAAAACCTTTTGCAAACATTTCGAAACCATAACATATATACTTTTATATCTCATATAAAATATATTTTGCAAAAACAAATCTCAACGATTGAAATCAGTTGCCAGCAGTCTTGGTTTCCATCAGTGATAGTGCATCCCCGACCATTACCTTTGTCCGACAAAGGGGCTGATCCCGTTACTATGATCACACACTCAAATGAATTCTCAGACTGCCCCAATATACCTAGGTTTTGACCCCCGCTAAGGATTTCACTGATTGGTACATAAAAGACAGCCCAATCCAACACATAGTGTAGTATCATAGTCGAGTCTAGGGGTCAGGTGTAACTTTCTAGTTTTGCCCATTAATCTCCAAGGTCCAGGGCAATACTAAAAATCTGGTCCGGTTCAAAGATTCAATTAATCCTACACTACATGTGCCTTGGGTCTCATCCTGGCGGCTGAGATAGACCACCCCAACCGACTTGGTAGCACATCAGTGTCAACCTTATCAGGATAGGTCTCCCTAGACTGACCCACTGGCTGTGAACATTCTAAACTAACACGAGTCTCATTAAGTGTCCATTTTAAGTATTACACAAAAACACACCACAGGAACATGAATCAAATATGTACTTTATTCATTTACAATAAACTCATAATGTACATAATTTTGACTGAAGCTAAGGGCATACAAAAACTGTCTAACAGCTACCACTTGCACTTAGGTCCAATCTGGTACAAGCCGGAGTCCCATGCTTTCCATGTGTTTCTCAAACATTTTCTGTGATAGTGGCTTCATCAGTGGGTCTGCTACATTTTCTGCTGATACTACATTTTGAATCAAGACGTCCCCTCTACCAATAATCTCCCGTAGTACGTGGTACTTCCTCTCGATGTGCTTTCACTTCAAGTGGGCTCGTGGCTCCTTAGCCTGAGCAATAGCTCCATTGTTGTCACACAACAACGGGATGGGTGATGTGCTGGACGGAACTGCTCCCAACTAGTGAACGGACTTCTTCATCCACACGGCTTCTTTGGTAGCCTCACTGGCGACAATGTATTCGGCTTCGGTCATGGAGTCTGTAGTGGACCCCTGTTTGCTGCTTTTCCAGCAAACAACACACGATCCTATCGTGAAAACATATTCAGATGTAGACTTTCAATCTCCTCAGAGGTCTTGGGAGACATCTTCTTGGAGATAGTCACTTCGTGCCTGAAAGGAGCATTTCCTTTCTTGGAGTTCTCCATGCTGTATCTTTTGACTATTTTGTCAGTGTAAGCAGATTGGGATAATCCTATTATCCGCTTCTATCTATCTCTATAGAGTCGAAGACCTAGTATATAGGAGACTTCTCCAAGATCTTTCATGGAGAATTGTTGTGAAAGCCATACTTTCACCGTAGTTAACATTCCTACATCATTCCCAATGAGTAGAATGTCATCTACATACAAAACCAAGAAAGTAACCTTATCCTCACTGGACTTCCTGTAAACATCTAGTTCCTTGTATGTGATGAATCTGTTGTTTCTTTTAATAGTAATCATATTACTGAAAAAGACAGAATAACCATCCACACATAGTTTTGAGATAGAAATCAAATTTCTTCTTAAATTTTGTACATAAAGACAATCTTCCAATACAATAGTTCATTCTTTAAAAATCAACTCTACGGTTCCTATGGCCGCGGCTATAACACTTGTAGAAGTCCCCAAGTAGAGAGTAACTTCTCCTTCACTCAACCTTTTGCTTACCTTGAACCCCTGTGGTGAGTTACATGCATGAGTTGGAGCCTCGGAGTCAATACACCAAGATGTAGAAGCTACCAATAAATTGGTTTCTATAACACAAGATTCGAAATTACCTTTCTTGGATTCCAGGTAGGCAGGACAGTTCCTTTTCTAGTGGCTGGTCTTCTTGCAGAAGTGACAAGCATCCAATGCTTTGTTTTTCTTCTGCTTCTTACCCTTAGTGGCTTTCTTCTGAGGCATCTTTACCTTCCTCTTTCTCTTGCCTGTTTTGCTAGCTTCAACAAGCATAGCTACAGGCTCATCTTTTTTAATCAGTTCTTCCGCTCGTTGCGACATATAATTGAGCTCTTGTAAGCTGACATTCAGCTTGTTCATGTTATAGTTCATGATGAATGGATTAAAGGAAGGTGGCGAAGAATTAATGATAGCGTCTATTTGGGTCGCAAGGTCCAGCTTGGATCCAAGAGCCTCTAGTTCGTTGATCTAACTCATCATCCCAAGACAATGGTCGTGAACTTTTTGGCCCTTGGACATCTGCACGGTCATGAACTGTTTCAAGACCTTCTACCGAATAGAACGATTCTGCTCTTCATACATTGTCCTGAGACTATCCAATATGTCCTTGGCAAGTTCGATCTTATCAAACTGCCTCTGTATTGAGTTGTCCAAGGAGGCAATGATATAGCAGCGGGCAAGGGAGTTTTTCTCCTCCCAATCCTGATAGTCTCTCCTTCGAGCCTCAAAAACCCTATCACTCGGACGCTCCGGGGCAGGATTTTTAGCCACTTTGTCCAACTTTTCTAAAGTTAGGACCAGCATAAGGTTTCTATATCATTCGGCATAGTTTGGGCCCTTCAGCTTGTTGTCATCAAGAAGCTTTGCAAATTGTCCATTTGTCATTTTCTGATAAAAGAGCAAACATCAGTCCACAACCTAATTTGATTCATGTTCATTACATAGATATGGCTTTTAATCTACGTTCCATTCCCACTGAACTGGAGATCGAATTGGCAAGGTAGGTGGCAACAGGAAGGAGGTGGCAAAAAAGAATTTCGCAGGGTTGCTTAATTCTTCCTTCTGTGATTTCAGCTCTAAAGAGGATGTGAATATATGTCTTCTAAAGGTTGCCGCCCCCTCCTTCTTTTGTAACCTTAAAGGGATCAGCTCCTAATCCCATTACGAGTTGCTGATCTAAATCATATTTTGAAGCAGACATCCCTTTAGGTGATAAGGGTAAACTCTTATCTTATTTGCATATTAGATCAGCCTTCTCCTAATCTCATTGGGAGGTTTCCAGATCTGATTAAGATCCTATCCTATATACTAATTCATTCCCAGAATTCGCCCATTATTTAACTAATCAAATTAGCCCAGTTCGAAATGGGCTTCAACCCCATTAAGGTTATGTGCTCACTTAGCCTTCCTAACTGCTGCCCAGTTGGGCTTCCTTGTATGGCGTGGGACCCAAACATTGATCTACACATCAGCCACATGGGTTCAGCCCAGCGTTTGTTACAAGGTCTGGCTGAATACACTGTTATGGACAGTGCACCCCTTGAAACCCATCGCATGGGCTCTATAGGCCCAACACTTACCCTAAGTGGTCCCTGGGCCAAACCACCTTGTAACACCCAGGGACTGTGGGCAAATGCAAGAATAGCCCATCAGGTATTATCTTCTATGGTCTTACACTTAACCTCTCAGTCCATAATGATCAAACACTGCCCGACAAGAGAGAACCTCTCCCTCAGCTGCAAGGAACAGTATTGCATTCTCTACTTATATGGATCCCGGGAATTAAAACCTTTTGCAAATATTTCGAAACCATAACATATATACTTTTATATCCCATATAATATATTTTGCAAAAACAAATCTCAACGATTGAAATTGGCTGCCAATAGTCTTGGTTTTCATCAATGATAGTGCATCCCCGATCATTACCTTCGTCCGACAAAGGGGCTGATCCTGTCATTATGATCACCCACTCAGATGAATTCTCAGACTGCCCCAACATACCCAGGTTTTGACCCCCGCTAAGGATCTCACTGATTGGTACATCAAAGACAGTCCAATCCGACACCTAGTGTAGTACCATAGTCGAGTATAGGGGTCGTGTAATTTTCCAGTTTTGCCCATTAATCTCTAAGGTCCAAGGCAATACTAAAAATCTGGTCCGGTTCAAAGATTCAATTAATCGTACACTGCATGTGCCTTGGGTCTCACCCTGGCGGCTGAGACAGGCCACCCCAACCGACTTGGTGGCACATCAGTGTCAGCCTTATCAGGATAGGTCTCCCCAGACCTACCCACCAGGTGTGAACATTCTAAACTAACACGAGTCTCATTAAATATCCAGTTTAAGGGTATTACACAGAAATACACCACAGGAACATGAATCAAATATGTACTTTATTCATTTACAATAAACTCATAATGTACAACATTCTGATTGAAGCTAAGGGAATACAAAAACTGTCTAACATTGGCTATCACAAAGATAGCAGAGTGTTCAAAATCAAAGATAACTTGGAAGGTCAAGCAAACTCCAAATTTCGGCTCCATCCAGATTTGACAGCTCTCTCTTGCATTTTGTTTGAGAGATAGGTGTCTCAGATCCTGTATTGTGTAGCTACTCTTATTCTGTCCTTGTATGCAGGTTTGATACACCAAGATCTCAGCCGTTCACCTCTGCATCTACTCGGTCCTTCAGATCAATTGAAATTTGGGTTTTCACTGAGAAATAAATCCTCCATCCTGCACTTGATATACAGGACCTATACTTTCTGCAGCGATCATCGCGACACGAGCGAGAGATGAAACCAATGAGAACCAAAATCTCAGACCTAATTGCGAGGGGAAAGAAAATATCAAAAGCAAACACTATATAAGATTTGCAATGATATCATCGAACGAAATAAGGTAGAACTTGTCACCTAAAGTAGTTCATGTATTTGGTACATCATTTAGGGAATTTGGAAAACCACTCACACCTTATTAGGGGCCTATAGGGAATTCGGAATTTCTTCAGAAGATGTATCATGCTTAATTGGGCTCAGTTCTCAGTTCTCACGAGCAATTCACCCTAACGCAATTGGCTAACCTATGAGTGTATTCCAAAGCATCCAATTCCGTTGTATAAGGAAATGCATGCTGAACTGAATAAATTTAAAGTATCAATAACAAAGACCATCCCATTTGTCGGTTCTACCCAATTTCCTTTAGCAAGTTTCCAGCGAAAGGCTCATGTCATGTGTTGTGGTGGGTAGAGGAGGTTAAGTTCCTTGTCCAACAATATCAGGCCTTAACTTTCTTGATTTCTATGGCTTTCACTAAGGCTTACTACTGAAACCTATAGTATAGAACAAGGTAACAAGGCCTATCTCGCGAGTGCTCCTAAGGGAAAGGTTAAATGTATGGTTTTTAAAATCAAATCCGTCAGGGGTCTGGTTATCGGTTCGAACAGTTGGCCCAGCCCGTTTTGACAAAAAAATAGAAAATTTAAAAAATTGAAAAACG
Source organism: Nelumbo lutea (assembly GCF_056320005.1). NCBI lineage: Eukaryota > Viridiplantae > Streptophyta > Magnoliopsida > Proteales > Nelumbonaceae > Nelumbo > Nelumbo lutea. Next base: position 68,101,235 of record NC_142686.1, read on the forward strand.
GTCAAAATCATTTGAATGGCTTGAATGACTAACCAGTCGGTTGAGCGGTTTATTGACCAAAATCAATGATTTTGGGGAAAAAAGCGGTTTCGAGGAAAAACAAAACTGCTGAGGTGATCGATTTAAAAACCATGGTTAAATGTAAGTTTGTCACAGGCGTTTAAGTGATTTTCAAACCCCCTACTCTCTTTGCCAGTGGAAGAGATGGGACCCACTGCAGAACCCTTCTTCTAGAGGTTAAATGTAAGTTTGTCATGCATGCCTTGACGTTAATCTTGCCCTTTATCCTCTGAAACAATTACTAATTGCTTGGACATTCAAGGTTGTATTATTGTCAATAAGGTTAATGTTGAGTTTCATTTTCAAAATTTGAAGAATAATACAAGGTAAAATCAACCAAAAGAAATAATATTAGGTTTTAAAAAGGGGAAATCACTTTGAGCTCCCTTCACAAAAACAAAAACCCCTTATGCCTACAATTTTCCTTCAATTTTTTTTTTTTGATGAAAATACCCAAGAAAAAACATGCACACTGTCTCCATGATTAATCTTCCTTGCTTCCACATTCATCGAATTCTGAAAACTCTTACAGTTATAGAATCGTAATCATAAATCCATCCTCAGAATCTTGGTTTTCTTTTACCCATCAAATTCTGTTTATTGCTTAATTCGTTGCGCAAAGAAATTTCCGGATCACATTTTAAATTGCCTTCTGGTTGCAAATGCATTGTCTTTGATTATCTTTTTATCCTCACCCGTTGGGGTGATGGGGAGGAATACTCCCTCGGGCATTGAAAGTAAGGTGCAACCCAGACGATGCAACAAGTTGATGACATCCTCAGAGCCTCTGTGTTCTAACAGAGAGTTTCTGCCTTCTGGAAGTGTTTCCCTTGATTAATCGATACCTTTGTTTGTTGTTGTAAATATTTTGTTTGTGATTACCATGGGCATTAACAATTGCCCCAAGAACTTTTTCTTGTTTAGCTTGAGGAGATTCTCCTTTCAGCCCTTCAAGGATAATCCACTTTTGAGTCCTTCTTCATCTAGGAGTTCTTATTTCTCCTTTGTTTTTGTTTCTCCAGTGTGGTGTTGTAGATATAGATGACTGTAGCTTCCATTGAAAACATTTATAAGAATATAAATTTTCTACCTTTTAATTTTCTCCAAGATAATTCAGTCTAAAACAACTTTTTTAAATTGAATCATTTTGCTTTATTTATATTTCATGAATCTTCCTCATGAAATGGTACCCTGTTTCTTATGGAATAACTGTATGTTCATAAAAAGATTACTCTTGATGAGTTATAACCTATAGTGTGATTCTCAGTGGATAAATGGCTAGAGGGTTTTTACACTTTTATTTTATTTTATTTTATTTGTAATTTTAAGTATGAAATTGGAGCATTGAAGATATCTTTCTACTTTGTGTTATTATCTTGAAGTAGGAAAGGATGTAAGTAAACACACTTTCAGCTTAAGTGCTTAACTAGCAGGTGGCACATTGGATTAAGACAATGGATGACTTCACACCTTTCACTATGGTTGATATTGTCAAGAATTGGAAGGTGGCAATGATATCATCTTCCCCTCTACTTGTTGAGAGAATACTTTGCTGTGTTTTCTAAGATGAAATTGCTGAATTCAAAAGGGTTTGATGATATAGTTTTGCAAAACTTATAAGTAGTTATATATGTATTAGTTTTTTGGTTTGTACAAGTGTTTTTCTGGTTCCATCTTCTGGATTTTTATGGGAATAAATTTTTCCCTATCACTGTTAGTGCTAAGTATTTTGGGCAAAACCGTAGAAGAATTATGTAGCAAGTATAATTAATTGGATTTTGATACCTATTGAATACTTTGGGCCCTTCCGGTGGCTTGGCCTGACATTATTTAAAGCCTGGATCAAACCATAACCAAGTTAGACTCATTAGAACACAATTGTGCAGCTATATATCCTCATAATTGTATAGAGGTCTAGACAACCGTTTGGTGGTAGATTGAGTTGAGTTGTTGCATTCGGAGTCATTTGATTTTGGTCAAAATCGTAGTTGGTTCAATCTAGGAATTCTATGGGTCCCGTATGAACCAAAGTGCGCTTGTTCTATACTTGGAATGAGCTCATGGTTAGTCTCAATTTGTATAAGAGAAAGATTTGGGAAAAAATATATAATTCCTCTCTAATTCTAATTCTTCTCTAAGCCTCTTTGAGAGACATGTTGATGTCTATATATGGGGGGTCACTTTTCCCTTGGGTATGATACTTATGATATGGTATTTTATTGTTGTATATAATATATAAAATATTTAAACATTTTATATAATTTATATATACAATAATTATATTATATAAATAATTGATATATTTATATAAGTAAAATATTCATTTTATATGGAATTGAATATTCAAATATTTGATTGAATTTGAAGAACATTGATTTTCAATATTTTTCAAATATAAAATAGAATTCAAATACCAAACTTTTTAATCGGATTCAATTCCATCTATTTACACCCCTAAACATGGGTATCATTTTATAGGGGTTGATGTGGAAATCTATGGCAGAAATGGTTTTGACACTTAGACATGCCATATAATATATGACAGAAATGACCCTGACACCTTGACATACCATAAAACGTTTCATGAACGGTGGAATTGGCAAGGTTGTGCCTGCCAAAACTACTATTTCACAATTATGACTGTTAAGGATTGTTATGAAAATTCTAGTAGACGATTGAGCAATGTATTTTTATGGGTAGATGTGGTAATCCATTTAACAAAGGATAGAACTAGTGTTAAGACCTAAACATTCTAAGTAGGGCTTGACCAACCCAAAATTACGATTTTACAATTTTGGCCTTAAAGAACCATTATAGTGGCTCCAATGGCCAGTTAGGCATTGTATTTTATGGGTGGATGGGGTAACCTATTTAATAAATGACAAAGTTAGTGTGGCGATCAAGTCACACTAGGCAAGGCCAAACTAGTTGAAATTGCAATTTCTCAATATCAACTATTAAGGATCGTTATGGTAGTTCTAAGGGTCAAATGGGTCATTATGGTGCACCATTTTATTATGGACATTTAATGAATTGTTGGAGACATTAGGCACGGCTGAGTTGGCCAAAATTACAATTTCACAATTTTAACCATTAAGGACCATTCTAATGTTGATAAGCACTGCCTTTTAGAGGTGGATATGGAAACTCATTTAAAAATGACAAAATTGGCCTCAAAACCTACAAATGCCAGATAGGATTAGGTCAACGAAAGTTGCAATTTGTAGTTTCAACTGATAGTTCTAATGATCACCGTATTTTAAATCTGGATGTGAAAACTCATTTCATGGATGGCCAAATTGGTCTCAAACTTTAACACTCCAATAAAGGTCGAACCAACCAAAACTATGGTTTTTTTTTCTATGGCCAAATAGGCACCATACTTGGTCTCACCACCTACACGCGCTAAGTGCAACTTTGACTATTAAGGATGGGCATCTTATTTGAAAACTATTCCATCCATGGTGGAATTGGTCTCAACACCTGTACATGTCAGGAAAGGCCAAGCTATCCAAAACTCTGAACTCGAAGTTTTAACCGTTAAGGACCATTACTGTTAAGGTGGTTCTAGTGGTTGGATGGGCACAATCTTTTAGGACTTGATGTGAAAAATGTATTTAATATTAGTAAATTTTGGTCTTTCTTGGCATGCCAAAGTGTCAGTACCAGTTTTGTTGTCTTTTAAATGGATTTCCATAGAAACACCTTCTAGACAATATTTAACATGTTTTCAAGACTATTGAGCTCTTGATAATGCTTTTGTATAGAACTGGTCTTACTTAAATCAGTCACATGTTAGTAGCCAGTTATATGAATACTAGCTACTAAATTCTTGTTAATGCTTTCCTATGGAACTTGTATTATGAAAATCAATTATCATTTACTGGCTATATGTTATGAACCATATTTTTATTTTAATTGAAACAATTGAAAGTCCCTTTTCAAATTCTGAATGCAAGTAAATTTGAGAAACCATCAGCAACAAACACAACAAGAATATCAGGATTGAATGAGAATTAGATTTTTACATTCCAAAATAGCTTATTTTCCTAATAATCACAAATAAAAACAAAATTTTTCTACTACAAATTAAACATAGAAATAATTCAAAGTATAAAGTTCTAAAATGTATCAAAAAACTCCTCACAATGCAGAAAAACGAAATGTCCATGAGCGAAAACTCGTCTATTTGATAAAAAACTAAATTTGTTAGTACAAAACTAACCCAATTTTGTAATTTATATGAACTGTTTTACACTCTACATATTTGCATTCGCACTTACTTGTAGTGTTTCCAAACGTAACCTAAATTACAAATCCTTGTATTATTTGTACTACACATATTTGCATTTCTACTCCTTCCAAACTAAGACTTAAAAATAATTGATTCATTGCCTTCATGGCCTAGTAAAAGAAACCAAGTACTTTGCTGCCTATATTCTTTCTCCTAACCTTTTCATGATCCATGATGCCACTTGGTCAGCACAATGTACCCCAACTGTATCCTAAACACCAAAGTCAAAATGAGGACTAATAACACCACACTTGTTCAACCATAATTTTTCGAGCCCAATGGTCACAAACATACTCGAGTTCGAACTCACCAATGTATCCATGCTTTTGCATGATAAGGAGGAACTTTATGATCACTTTGAGGATGTTGTGATCTCTTCTTTGCATTGTATATGCTTTCAATTTTGTTGCTACTTAAAGGAAGAAAACGATAAGGGTAAAATTGAATTAAAAATTATTTGTCACAAGTGAATGAATTTTGAAGGAATATTAATGGATGTTAATGCACAGTAATCAAATACTTAATCAATTAGCTTATCATTTAAGAAATTTACCCTTTTCTTAAAGTTGGAATACTGATTTTCCCTTTTATATTCATTAGCTGGAGATTTTTTTTCTTTTGAAGTGGCGTCCTTTCTTTGAAATAAGAAGTGTACTACACAGTACACACAACGGGTGGAAGCGCTTCTAAGAACGTGGTTTTGGCGATTTGTTCCAGTTATCACTGAATACTTATCCGGCAGTGATGGGCAGCGCTTCTAAGTTCATCATGCTGCTTAGCACTCCATTTCCCTTCCTCTGTTCCGGCCCTTCAACTCTCCGCCTCGCTCGCTACGCGAGGGTTTCTATTGCTTGCTTCTCTTCCTCAGGTCACCATAGCAGGTTGTCTTCGAACTCTCGCCCTCGGTTGGCGTCTCCAATCAAGGTTTCTGAACAAATTCACACGCAAACCAGTAGTATAAGAGACGATTATGCTGACGAATCAGTAGGGTTCTCGAGTTATAGGGTTTCTCATCCTTGGCTGGAGTGGTCGAAGCTGGTGGAGAATCTCAAGGACAGGGGCTACTTTGATTGCCAGAGTTCTTCACTTGCAAACAGCAATAAAGATGAGTTTTCGGTGTTTGAAGACCTGCCGGAGGAGTTCGTACGAGCTGCCAATGCATGTCTCTCTTTTGCTCGTGACAAGCCGGATATTTTAGGGTTCTCTCTCTCTCTCTCTCTCTCTCTCTCTCTCCCTCCCTCCCTCCCTCTCTCTCCCTCTCTAAGCCTTGATATTTTGGTCTCGTAACTGCAGGTCGCTTTCTAGGAAGGATATCGAGGTTATTGTTGAAAATGGATCACCGTTTCTGTTCAAAAACTCACTGGAGTCGGCAAGGCGGATGAGGTCATTCCTAGGCAGGAGCGGAAGCGATGTAAGACAATTGATTAATACATTCTCGTGAAGCTGTTATAAGTGATTTTCCCCCTCCAATGTTTACCCCACGCTATAAGCTTGTAACTTTGGTTGCTGAACGTTACTGGGCATTACAGTTTCTTTTTCAACTGGCAGAAAATGAAGTATCTTTGTTTATCAACGGCATCAAAAGCATTTAGATTTCTTGAAGAAACTTTTACATTTTTTTTTGATGAAAATACTATTGCTGCATTTGACATTCCTTATTTTAAGAACTTATCTCCCTTTGCTGTTAAAATGCCCCTATGAACATTGAGTTTTTAATTGCGAAAAGGAGATAAGTCTTTAAATTAAGGAATGCCAAATGCAGGCTATATCTACCTCTTATTTAGATTGACTAATGCATATTTGAATTGCATAACACGTGATTATTGCAAAAACTTGTTATGGTTCCATGTATAATAGCTATTATTTCTTGCTTCTCTGTTTATAGGGTCCCAAAAAACTAGAACCATTTCATGCTTGAATTTGGCTAAACTGTGTAATGCAGTTTTTCCTTGAGATATGTGGCATTAATACCCTCTGGTAAGGATGGCAACATGTTGGTAATGGTTGGTATCTATCACTGAACCCTACTGAAGATAACTCCATTCCAAATCTTTTGCACCCTGTGAAGAGACAACGTGGGGTAGGGCAGGAGATGGGGAGAGAAAAAAATGGAATGGGAGAAAGAGGGGTAAGATGGAAGAGCTTGTTTTTCCAGATGGGAGGTGGGGGGGGCAGAGACTTGCTTCATGTGGAGGTGACTCTGTCTCTTTTGGGACAGTAATTAGGTCATATTATTGAAAAGAGCCCTTATCCAAAATGCAATTTGTTATCATTGGAGATGGTTTAATTGTTTTAGGAAAGGTGGAAAGAAAAGATCATGATGCCAAGTCTGTATAAAGTTGCTAATAAAAAATGTGTACAATCAGCATGATATAAATTAAAATAGAAATAACTTTATTTAAATCCTGAATCCCACTTAATATTTATAAAATCAGCATAATTTGATCCAATTATGGCTTAACGGATATCCAAAACTTAAGTGAATTGGAATTTGGACTAGAATCAGATTAAATATGATCTGCTTGTGGTCCTACACTACACCTTTTTTTTTGGCTCTTTAGTCAAGTTCAAAAGATTTAGAGATTAAAACCACTTTGACCTCTAAAATCTCTATTATTTTCTTGTTCGTATGATATATCCTGGGGAGAATATCTCAACAGATTCAGGTTATTAAAACCTGATCTCTGTCTGTGATGTGACAATCCCTTAAAAAACCCAATCCTTTCTAGACATAGATTATCCAAGGTCTGGGTGGGACAAGTACAATTTAAGGTTTAAACCTCCTAATAACTATTCTTACACTTTTATTGGAGGGAAATTGCTTGATTGAAGCTCTCTCCTTTGCACTATGAGCCACTCCTGATACAATCTCATATGGCTTGTTAAACATGTTTTTTGAAGAAAGATAATAATTTCGTTAAACAAAAGAGGGCTATACCTAAAAAATATGTACAAAATTAAAGGCCTTGAATGCAAAAACGAGCAAAGCCAACATTAAGCATTTGGCTATGTATTTGCACTGTACAAAATATTCCCTTCTTGAACCAGATCTAGCCAAACTGTCTGCAACCTTATTCAGTTCTTTGGATCCATCTAAAGCTCCAGACTCCAGTTGATAGAAGAAACTAACTCATGGATTTCTAGCAGAAGGTGGGAGAGCTTCCTAGGTCCAGAAACTTGATCAATGGCCCAACTAATGGCAACTCTTGTCCCCTTCCACTGCTAAGGAAGTAGTCTGCTGCTTTCTGGCAATTCTAAGACATTCCAGTAGAGGACAGATCTCAGCATCTGTTGCATCCAAGGCTGAGGTGAGGCAACCAAAAGCCCACAGTAAGTCACCATTAGATCTATGTAGGAGGCCACCAATTCCAGCTTTTGCTGGGGGGGGGGTTGACATCCTGAGGCCTTCTGAAGCTTCCATCAAATTTCAGGATAAAGTCATATTTCTACCTAGAGAGGGATGGTAGGCTGGCTACTAGCAGGAGAAATGTATAATAACTCTACCTAATTTCTCTGCAAGTCACCAGTTTTTTTCCCCAGCAAAAGGCTGCTGTTTACCATCCAAGAGTTGAGCAAAGTATGAATATGGCCATTGGGTGACTCCAAGGAGGATGAGTTGTTTTAAAAATTCTCGTTTCATTCTTCCCGTATGTTCCACATAACAACATGGACAATTGCCTTCTAATAACATCTGTCTCTGCTACCTAATTGATTTTATCCCATGTCAATGATTTATGAGATCCCCAATAGAGAGTTTTTTTTCCTGAAAAGGTAAAGTATTATATTGACTATCAACAGTGTAAAGTTCTGTAGAAGAGGCTGTACAAAAACTGCATTAAAGCTCCCCAAAAGAATTCACCCTCAAAAAAGAACCGGAACAAAACACATCTTTGAAAACATCAGAAATATACAGCCAACTCCTCAGTTCTTCCACTACAAAATTAATTACCCCAGCCTCAGACTTGGCTTTCTGCTCAAAAATCCTGTTGTTCCTTTCTAACCAGATCACCCACATGACTGCAGTGGGAATAAGATACCACACTTCCCTTCTTTGGACATTCCTTGGACTCGCCACCCATATAACAAGGAGGAAACTGATTCTGGCAAGCACCAACTCAGATTTACAGCTCTAAGAAAATGCTGCCACACCACTGAAGAGAAGCTGCAGTGAATGAAGAGATGATTTGCCAATTCGGGTACCAAATTACAAAGAGGACAAGTCACATCTAACAGACTGAAACCCTTCCTTATCAGTATTTCCTTGGTGAGGCACTTCTCTTTTGCAACCACCCACAAGAAGAATTTGACTTTCAAGGGAGCTGAAACTTTCCAAATGGCTTTGGAAGGGAAAGGCTGACTATTGCTTCCCAGTAGCCCTAGATGGAAAGATTTGATGGTAAAGCACCCAGAATTTGTCCACGACCAGCATCTAGCATCCTCGGAATGCAGGTCTGGATGTTGAGCTTGAAGCAAGGAAAACAGTTCTACCACCTGATCCAACTCCCAACCATTAAAATTTCTTCTAAAAGCAGGAGCCTAGACTAGAGTATCACCCTCCTGTGCAAAGCAATCTGCAACAGAACTCAGGGTGTCTTCAGCAACAGCAAACACAACAGTAAACCTCTTTTAATGAGAAGTCACCACACTGAGGGTCCATCCAGAATTTCAGTCTTCTACCATTCCCAACTTTGTAGGAAATACCTTTGATGAAATGAGAGTAAGCTTTGTAAATGCCTTTCTAGATGCTACACCCATAGGACTGCTGTGACCGGCCTGCATCCCATCCGTTATCATTGAAACCATATTTTTCAGCAATTAAAACTCTCCATGATTCATGAGGTTGATTTAAGAATCTCTAGAACCAGCTTCCCAAAAGCGCTAAATTGAACTGTTTAACCTTCCTAATCCCAAGCCCACCTTGAGAGTTAGGTTTGCAAATCTCATCCCAATTTATCAAGTGGTACTTAGAGTAATCCTTCCACCCTAGCCACAGGAAATCCCTCATCTTTTTTTTTTTTTTCTCTTCAATTTTCAAAGCCACCTCAGGAGGCAATAAAAAAAGAGACATGAAGTAAGCCGGCAGGCTGGCTAAAACACTCTTTACTAAAACCAGCTTAGCCCCTTTGGAAATATATCTAGCTTTCCAAGAATCTAGTTTCCTGTCAACTCTCTCTAGAATAGGGTTCCCGGTACTACCTGAGTTACTCTTTGCCCCTGAGGGAAGGCCAAGATACGACAAGGAAGGAAAACTGCTTGTTTTGCACCCTAACACATCAGCCATATCTTGAAGGTTCAGAATGTTCCCAACTGGCAGCATCTCACTCTTAGAGAAGTTGACTTTAAAACCTGAAACCACTTCAAACCAGCAGAGTAGAAAACGGAGATTAAGAACCTGGTCCGAAGAAGCCTCACAAAAAAATAGAGTATCATTGGCATACTGCAACAAAGAGATTCTTGAACCACCAGGACAGACCTTGAAATCAACAATCTGACCTAGTTATGAAGCTCTCTCTATCAACTTGCTCAACCCTTCCATGAATAACAAAAACAACAAAGGTGATAGAGGGTCACCTTATATAAGCCTTCTCGAACTTCTAAACTTGCCTTCAGCTGCCCCATTAACAAGGATTGAGAAGCAAGGGGTGGTAACACAAACTTTCATCCAATTCCTCCACTTCTGACCAAAATATAGTTTGTTAGTATTGCCAATAGAATTTAATACCTTCCAGTCGGAGAACACAAAGGAGTACTTTCATAGTGATTTCACAGAGTTCTTTGCTTTGTGTGGATCTCTTCATCGGAGCTCTTGTGCTAGGACACCCTAACAAAACGGTGTTGCTGAAAGAAAAAATCGTCATCTTCTCGAAGTAGCTCGTGGTTTATTACTCCATATGAATGTTTCAAAACGCTTTTGGATGGATTTTGTTATGTGTGCTACATATATCATCAATCGTATGCCATTTCGGTTGCTAGAGTATAAGGCTCTACATCAACTTTTGTTTCCTACGGCTCCTCTGGCCCCTATTCCAATGCGTGTTTTTGGGTGTCGTTGCTCTGTTCATGATTTGTCTCCTACTTGTGTTAAGCTTGATCCTCATGCCATTCCCTGTGTGTTTCTTGGTTACCCTTTATCTCAAATGGGTTACCGTTGCTATGATCCTGTCTCACGCAAGTACTATGTCTCCATGGACGGTTCCTTTGAGAGTTAACATTTTTTCTCGGTTTCTCCTTAGGGGGAGAGTAAGGTTGAGGAGAAGAAACATACCTAAGCTTAGACTCAATTACCTTCGCTTCTTGATCCTCCTTCATTTTGTGTCTTTCTTCGCTGCCATAAGAGCTAGTAGAGTTCAAGAGCTATGGAACCTAAAACTGTGCAATTAACATCATTAGACTCTTTAGAGGCATATTCCTCCTTGTCAATCAGGTACACTTGTTCCCATTGATATTCCTGAACCTCTTGATTGTGATCCCCCTGTTATTAATGATCTTGATGTTCCTATTGCTAAGAGAAAGGGTGTTAGATCTTGTACTACTAATCCCCCTATCTCTCACTTTGTGTCCTATGATCATATTTCACCTTCATATTCGTGTGTTCCTTTCTTCTGTTGGCAGTATTTTTGTTCCTAAGAATATGGTAGAAGCTTTATCTAAACCTAAATGGATGGATGCAATGAAGGAAGAAATTAATGTCTTGTACAAAATGGCACCTGGGAGTTGGTGGATCTTCCTGAAGGAAAGGAACCAGTGGGATGCAAGTGGGTATAGGGCTGATGGTTTAGTAGAAAGGTACAGAGTCAGATTGGTGGCCAAAGACCTTTGCTCCAGTAGCCAAGATGAATTTGATCAGAATCCTCCTTTCATTGGTAGCTAATCTTGATAGGGAACTTCACCAGTTGGATATTAAAAATGCATTCTTGAATGGTGACCTAGAGGAGGAGGTTTACATGACTCAATCTCTAGGTTTTTGTGCCTAAGGTAGTGAGCAGAAGGTGTGCAGGTTAAAAAAATCATTATATGGGCTGAAACAATCACTTTGGGCCTGGTTTAGTAAGTTTCACTTAGGTGTACAACAGATGGGGTTGATTCACCCATTGAACCAGACATCAGTTGGGAGACGGTCAGGGGGAGTTTTTGAAAGATGTGAAGAAGTTCCAGAGAATTGTAGGGAGACTCTTATATTTGTCTATGACTATACTTGATATTGCTTATGCAGTGGGTGTCCTTAGTCAGTTCATGCATAACCCTAAGACAACTCACTTTGAAGCTGTAGAAAGGATCCTTAGATACCTCAAGAAGTTCCTAGGAGCTGGTTTGCTATTCAAAAAACATGGGCATTTGAAGGTGGTGTATACTGATGCTGATTGGGTAGGGGCAACTGATTACAAAAAATCTACCAGTGGGTATTGTACCTTTGTGGGAGGAAACTTAGTCACCTAGAGAAGTAAGAAGCAAAGTGTAGTGACTAGACCCAGTGTTAAAGCAGAATACATGGCTATGTCTCATGGTGTTTTTGAAATCATGTGGATAAAAAACTTGTTAGGAGAGCTGGGTTTTGTAGTTAACAAACCTATGCCACAATATTGTGACAATAAAGCTCTCACCAATGTGTCTGGCCCAAATTCTTATAGGGAAAAGAACACAAAGTGGGAAGAATTAGCAGAGATTAGAGGCTTGCGGGAAGGACCATGGTGTCTAGGGGGAGATTTCAATGTCACTAGATTTGTGGATGAATCAAATGGAGGGAGACAAAGGGTTACTTCAGGTACGAGGAAATTCAATAACTTTATTGAGGCCTTTGAACTAAGTGATTTCCCTCTTGGTCATTCTTCTTTTACTTGGTCCAATCTTCAAGCAAACCCTATTTGCTCTAGACTGGACAAATTCCTATTATTGTTGGATTGGGTAGAGTATTGGACAGGTTTGATGGGAAGAACTTTACCTAGAATCACATTAGATCACTGGCCAATTTGCTTGTGTAAGAGGTCTACGGCTAGAGGTCCAAGTCTCTTCAGATTTGAGAATATGTGGCTTATCCATCTGGATTTTAAGGAAAAAGTTGAGAAGTTTCTGAAGAAGTTGCAATTCATGAAAGGGGAAATCAAAGAATGGAACAAAGTGATTTTTGGAAGACTGGAAGAGAAAAAACCAGTCTAATCTCACAAATTGAGGAAATTGATAGGAAGGAGTTGCAAGGTACCCTAGATCCTACCATAAGGGAAAGAAGATGGTCTTTGAAGAAGGATTTAGAGGCTACTTTGTTAACAGAGGAGATAAGCGTGAAGCAGAAATTTAGAGAGAAGTTGATTAAGGAAGGTGATGGAAATACTTAATTTTTCCATGCTTTAGCCACTGGTAGGAGAGGAAGAACTCAATATCCTTCTTAGTGGTGGTTGGTACTGAGACCACAGATCAAAGTGAAATTGCAAAGGCCTTTTGTATATAATTTCAGGTAAATTTATCGTAGGCCAATTAATGAGAGGTGGTCTTTAGATGGGATTGATTGGGCCTGTTTGGAAGAGACTCAAATGGAGCTTTTGGAAAAAAGGTTTGAGGAGGAAGAAATTAAGGAAGCAAATTTCTCTCTGGATAGATCTAAGGCTCCTAGGCCTGACGGTTTCACAATGGCTTTCTATCAGGATTGTTGGGAGATAATTAAAGCTGATTTGATTGTAGTTTTTAGGGAGTTCCATAGAAGGGGAATAATCAGCCTGGGAAGGAATGAACACCTTCTTAGCCTTGATCCCAAAGAATACAGAAGCTTCCTAGTTAGGGGACTTTAGACCTATAAGCCTAGTGACCAACATCTATAAGATTGTGGCCAAGGTTTTATCTTTGAGGCTTAAAAAGGTGCTGCCCTTTCTCATCTCCCACTTTCAAGGGGCCTCCATTCAGGATGGACAAATAATTGACCAAATCTTAATTGCTAATGAATGCCCGAAAGCCCAAAAAAGGTTAAAAAGGGAGTAACAATCAAATTGGATTTGGAGAAAGCCTATTATATAGTGGTTTGGGGTTTCTTGATGGAGATTATGAGAAGATGTGGTTTCGGGAATTTATGGTGTAAATGGATTGGAGGGTGCTTGCAAACAAGTCACTATTCTATTATTGTTAATGGCTTGGTAGTTGATTTTTTTGAAGGACTTCAAGGGTTCAAACAAGGCGATCCACTCTCCCCATTTCTCTTTACTTTGGTATCTCATTTGCAGTTGTTTAAGGGCTGGGTAATAGGAAGAGACAAAGTTCTGGTATCCCATTTGCAGTTTTCAGAAGACATTCTTGTTTTCTGTGATGGGGATTGCAGAGAAGGGATGGAAAATCTGAAGCTAGTTGTGAAACTCTGAGAGAGGATTTTCAATTTGAAAATTAATTGGTCTAAATGTCTGTTGGCTGGTATCAATTTGGAAGATAATGCTAAGAGCAATGGTAGAATCCTTGGGTTGTGAAAGAGGAAGTTGGCCCCTGAACGACTTAGGTTTACCCTTAGGTGGCAACCCTAGAGTGACTTGTTTTTGGACCCCAATGGTGGAAAGGTTTGAGAAGAGGCTAGCAAGCTGGAAGAGGAACTATATTTTGTTGGGAGGGAGGATTACTTTGATCAAGTCCTCTCTAGCAAACCTTACAATGTACTACATGTCGGTTTTTAGGATGCCCCAAGCAGTGGTTAGAAGAATTGAAAAGATTATGATAGATTTTCTATGTGAGCCTGGGGAAGGGAAGAAAGAACAATTAGAGTCCATTTGGTTTGCTAATATGACCGGAATTGGAATTGGAATCGAAATCCCTTGGAATCGAAACCAGAATGACCTATTCTTGATGCTTGTTTGGTTCAATCTGGAATTTGAATCGTATTCCGATTGTTGCTGTTTGGTTCATTGGGAGTTGGAATCAGAATCAACTGAATTATTTAATTTTGTATTAGCTTATTTATTAATTTATTTGTTACTTTATTAATATTTTATGAATATATAATTTATTAATATATCATTTTTTGTTATTACATTAATAATATTTTTGTTACTATATTTTATTAAAATATTATTATCTTATTATATTTTATTATTATTTTCTTATTAGCTTATTAATTTATATTATTTTTTATTATTTTAAAATTAATTGATTATAGTATTATATTATTACTTTAGTGATATTATGTTAACATTTATTTTCTACTTAATTATTATTATTGGTTAATAAATAATAATTTTGCTTTTTATTATTTTATTAGTAATTAATAATTAATATCTTAGTATTTATCATTAGTTTATGAATATTTTATTAATATGTTATTGTATTATTAGTACTTTAATAGTATTTTTATATTATATTTTATTAATAATTTATTATTTTCTTATTATCTTATTAGTGTTCTATTATTTTTATTTATTATTTAATAAATAATATGTTAGTATTTTATTATTACTATATATATAGTATATTAATATTTTATTTGTACTTAATTATTATTAGATAAATAATATGTTTGCTTTTTATTATTAATTTATTAGTATTTTATTATACTATTATGAGTTGATGAATGTTTTATTAATATTTTAATGATTAATATACTCTTATTATTATTATTATTATCTTATTATTACATTCATTATATTTTATTATTTACTTAATAATGTTTTGTTATTATTATTATTTTGTTATTACTTTAATTATATTGTATTAATTTTTTTATTTATACTTTTTATTATTATATTTAATAATTAATATCTTTGTTTGTTATTATTAATTTATTAATATTTTATTAGTGATAAAATTCAGTTCTGTATAGGTTTTAGTTATAGAGTAATGAAGAAATAGAAAGAAGAGTGAAAGATTAGAACAAAGAGAAGAGAAGAGAAGGAATAGAAGTAAAGACTTGTTCAAACTAGAGAACTGTCTCTCTAGTCGGCCAGGTAAATTTATGGATTTCTAATCTCAAGCATAAAGACTATTGTGCCCTTATTTATGTTTGGGACACATCACTTAACCAGGATATAACAGATTTTACATCACACCTTTAACATAAAGTAAAATGATCACACTGCCCCTCTACAGCCAACTCTAACTATTAGGATTTGGGTCCCCATAAGGTTGAAGAATACAACTTTGTTGGGTAAATGGCTTTGGAGATTTTGGAGAAAAACGAGAAGTTGTGGAATAGAGTTATAACAAGTATCCATGGACTATCAAACAATGGGTGGGATGGTGGGCTGCTTGCACAGAGCTACTTTGGTTGCTCCTTGGAAGGCTATCCATGACATTCTTCCTGTGTTCCTCACTCATATCAGGTATGACTTGGCTTTGGGTCAGCAAATAAGGTTCTGGGAAGTTACTTGGATTGGGGATTCCCCTTTAACTGAGGCCTTTCTGTCAATCTTTGAACTTCTCTAGCCTCAAAGGAAAACCTGTGTCTGAATTTGTTAGCTCCTCTTTCCAATCAGGTCTAGATTGGAACTTGGGCCTTACTAGGAACCTTAAAGAGTCTGAAATTCCCAGTATTACTGCTTTGCTTAGCTTATTGAACTCAGTGGTCCTGGGGGATAGTGGTTCAGATTCTAGAGTGTGGGCCCTTGATCAATCTGGCTCATACTCATGTAAGTCCTTCATGTACTCTCTTGTAGCCTCTCCCCACTCTTCTTCTTTCGCTGTGAAGGAAATATGGTTTTGCCCCATTCCTCCTAAAATCAATGCTTTGTATTGGGAACTGTTTCATGGCTCCATTAATAATTGTAATTTGCTTCAGAGGAAAAAAACAAACTGGTGTTTGTCCCTAAGTTGGTGTTTCTTATGTAAGTTATTTGTTGAGACTGCTTTTCACCTCTTAGTTTCTTGTCCTCTTGCTCTCTCTATTTTGGAGTGGTTTTCCTCTCTTTGGTTGCAGATGGCGCCTCCCTGATAGCTTGGAGGGACTATTTAGCTCACCTAATTTTACATGTTTGAAAAGAAGAGGCAGGATTTTGGGGAGATGCACTAGAGCAGTAGTGGTTTGGACACGTTGGGAAGAAAGGAATTGAAGAATCTTTGAAGACAAGGAAAGAAGTAAGGAAGCTGTAATCAGAAGTAATAACCCTAAGGGTGGCTCATTGGGTCAAAACCTTAAAGCTCTTTGCAGAGTTTAAGGTTGAAAATTTTCTCAACTCGTGGGGTTCAATTGCTGCTTCGTTGTCTAGAAAACAAAGAATAACAGTGGTCTGGACACCTCCATGTGCTGGTTGGAAGAAATTGAATTTTGATGGTGGTTGTATGGGTAATCCTAGCCCATCGGCTATTGGTGGGTTAATTAGAGAAGAAAATGGAAACATCCTAGCACTGTATTCAGGTTCAGTTCAGCAAGGTGATGTGGTGAGATCAGAATTATTGGTTACAGTTTATGGGGTGGAGAAGGCTAAAGAAATGGGAATTGAGAGACTAATCATTGGAGGGGATTCAAAAATAGTAGTGGGTTGGCTGAAAAAGTGGGAAGGGGTAATTTGGCAGCTAAGGAATGAATTCAGGTGCTTCAAACAACTTTCTATAGATATGCTTATCCAATTAAGATGGATTAGAAGATCTGCAAACAGCATGGTAGACAGCCTAGCTAAACAAGGAATTCAGAGACAATCCATGTTTTGGGTTCATTTGTAAATGTGGGATGGCTTTTTTGGTTTGATTTTTTTTAACAACCTCTTGTATATTTCTTCTCTAATTTAATGAATTAATTTTTTGTTACTGATAAAATAAACAGACAAGTAGTTTATTGTCAAATTACAGGTTAAAAATATAGCTATCCTTTGTATTTGGATTTTATCAGGTCAGACTCAGTAGTCCCAGTTAATAATCAGATTGGTTCCGGGTCTGTTATTACACACCCTATAGAGTCTGGTTTAGGCATGATTACCAGCTTGGGACTGGGTCTACACTGGCCTGACCCATTGACAGCATTATTGGTGTTCCTTTTCTATTTTTAAATTTTTGTTTTTTATTTTTTTTTTGAGGGGGAGGGGGGTTGGACCATTGGAAGCTTTTCTTCATCACTAACCTGCAACCCTGACCCCCCTCCTGGGGCACCCAAGGCAAACATACATGAAACCATACACAGAAAAGAAGATTGAGAAGAGAGTAAAAAAAGAAACCACAAGTAAACTGTAAAAGGAAAAGAAAGGTGCTTTTTACCATTGCTGCTCCATGTTTTCCTCTTTCCCATCTGAACCTTTTTGGTGAATTTTATAACACCAGAGAATTATTGTATTACTAATTTAGGAGTTTTGGTTTTTTTTGTAATCCTATTCAGCTTGAACTGTTTTTATGTTGTCCTTAATTATTACACATAAGGATAAGTTGTTTGAACTGCTTCTGAAGTCTGTAAAATTTTAGGAGTTGGAAATTGAGAGAGCAAACATGGTTGACCTGATGCGGTTTCTGTTGAGCTATGCATGCAATCCTCTTGCTGGTTCAGATGGGAACAATCTCAATAATAGACATGCTGTTGAATCATCTGTCCGTAATCTGTTAAAAGAGTTGGCTAATTTGAGCGGAGCTGTTCAAGAATCAGACCTTTCTGGGTCAACTACTCGGCAGTTCTCAAATGGGTACAGGCAGACCACAAGGCCTCTTGGGCAAAATACTGAAATGAAGAGAGGTGATTGGCTTTGTCCAAAGTAAGTAGTAGATTCAGCCCACCATCTATGCCAAACAACTATAAGTAATCAATTCTTCTTATAAATCTTTCCATTTTGCAACATATTCTGTCTTACTGCATGAAGTGGCTCCTCCACTTGATGTTGTTATGTCAAATGGCTTTAGTTTCATGTATGCTAAGTATTCTTATGTTACTATGTCAGATAGCTACCTCCATTTCATCTTCTCTTTTATTTTGTTCTCTAAGGTTTTTCATTTAGCATCATATAAAACCATTGTTCCACTTTCTGCTTGCAATGTTGAATATTCGTGTCTTACCATATGCTATAACTCTTGCTAGTTTAGCCAACTTATGTTTAATTCACTTTTTGTAACTTGGATCTTACTATCAAAAATTCCCATTCATAGAAATTTGACACAATTGTATTATTCTGGAACTTGTATCTGTTTATTTTTTTATTTTTTTTTATTTTTAATGTTTGAACATGGTATGGAATAGGAGTCTGGATTAATGATTAAGGTTTCGTTATCTATCTCATAAATAGCACAAGAAAAGTAGAATATTAAACTAAATTTGGCTAGTTTGATGGTACACACCTCTTTAAGAATCAGGAATCTGATGGATGTCATAGATTTCTGCCAACATGTTGGTGGTTTCTTGGGCCAGTGGAAGTAAAGTTAACTAGAAAACAAAAGATGGGACAGTAAGGTTATCACCCTTAACATATTCTTTCTGAATTCTTAGATTGGAAACCCCTTTACACAGCCATTAATTCCCTATCCTTCCATCTATTATTTGATCTAAAATCTTCATGGCTACCAATAAATCTCGTCAACTTATACCACTCTGTGAACTGCAAAACTTGTTTTGAGTATATCATATTCTGGTCCTTTGACAATGCCCTTAAACTACTAACCTATAGATTCTTAATTTATCTTAAAACTTGGAGTAACACTGGTGTCTCAATCCTAATAGAAGTTCCATGATGTGGTTTTATCAACAACACCCTGAGAAGATATTGTGGAGTTGTTTGAAATTCCTTCCTCTCAAATATACTTAGCAAGCGGCATACCCAAAGCCAAGGAACATTATGCCAATGCCATATAAAGTTGTTCTTCTCTCAAGGAAGCACTGGTTGGACATGGCACCGATACCCAAGTATAAATGCATAGGAGGTATTATTGAAAAGGTGGCCTACTTGTGCTAATGCAGTTGAGAGAGTAGTATATGTGGCTGAAAGTGCTGAGAGAAAAAATCAGATTTAGCGAATGTAGCACTTCATTCCTGTGGCCAAGGTTCAAAATTTCGTCATGTATCAGACCGTATCGGCCAATACGTATCTTATCGGTGGCATAGTTGTCAAGGTGATGCCTGGGCAACAAGGCACTCTTGGAGGCATGCCTCTCAATTAATCACCGAGCAGTTTTGTATGTTGTGTTATAAAATACTTTTATGTTCTTATTTTTTTGAGATTATAGTTATAAAATAGACATCGATAAATGAAACATTGGTGTTGAAGATAAGGGAGTTGAAAAGTGCAACTGTTTTGAAATGCGACTCGTGGTTTTAAAGAGGATTTTGAAGGTGTGATCTACATAAAGAGATTTTGTGATTGTGAACACGTGTGACAAAAGGAAGAAGGAACATTGTAGATAGAAGAAGAAACAGTAAAGATTTTTTTTCCTAGAGCTACAGGAACACTTTGAAAAAGAAAAACAGCCAGTCTGCTTTGCAGAAGGGAGAAGGGAAGCGGGTTGGGAGTCTTGCTTGTGATCCAGGAGTACCTGAGCAGAGGAAGCTGGAAGTTGAGAGGGTCGTACTATTAATATTGGCCAACAGGTAAATCAAAAGGAGTTGGAAAAACCAAAAACAGAAATAGAAGGTACAGAGAAAGCTAGTTTGGTGATGGCTTGCAATGCTGAAACAGCTAAGCCATCCCTGAACAGCAGAAAGAATGCATGGGGGCACAAATGTGTTATTACAGCCAAGCAAGAAATTAGCAACTGGGGCAAAATAAGAGATGATGTTCATGTGAACCTAGGCATTAAAGGAGCTGTAATGATCACACCATTTGGGAAGAACAAAGCCTTGTTGGACGTGTTCGAGTTAGATTCGCAAATGGCAGCAACCATGAGAGAAACAGGGGCTGGGCAATGCCTGATCTCTAGATGGTCTCCGATAAGGTGGCTCCCCTGTTTTCAAGTGGCAAGTGGCAACATCACAATAATGATAGTAGGTCTGCCGTTCCACTTGTGGTTGGAAGGGACTCTTGAAACCTTTGCTTTGTTGTGTGGAGGTGTGCTAGAGTCCTTTGACATGAGCAATCCCTGAACGGTGATTATTAAGATTGTTGGATCTAAACCAAAATTAATATGAAGATTGGTGAAGGTGCAGTCAAATGGTCTATCCTTCAATGTCTGGCTAGTTACCTCTGTCAAAGAAGAGCTGTTGAAAGGAGGGGGCAAGGAGTAAGATAGTGACATGGTACTTGAAAGGCCACATGTCCTTTTGGGAGGAGGAAGTAAAGGGTAGAGGAACTTATACCAATATGAACTGGAAAGCAGGGTGGGGAGAAGAAGATGCATCACATGCCAGCAAGATTAACTCATCTCAGCAGTGCAATGAAAATCAGATGGCCGGGTTTATATATTTTGCACAAATGATATATCTTAAAAAAAAAATCTTTTACACAGTTGGTAAGTCAGGGTAGGAATCATTACACCTATGAGGGGGCATATGGTTGTGTAGGTTTTCAAGACTGCTATTCAGTCTTGAGCACTAAGATTTCAGGTTCAATGAGAAGAAAAGTGAAGAAGTAGAAGAAAGAGTGGTGAAAGAGCAGTAGAACACAGATTTTGAGGAGAACAGAATGTCAATATTCTGCCGCCGCCACTTTAAGTTAATATATATAGGTTATGCTAGTTACATGAAAGGACATATCTTCCCTTGGTGTTTACATCATAACTGCTAACAGATAACAAACAATATAAAACTGAAACTAGAAATAACAGAATAGCAAAATAACCACAGCTGTGACTAGATACATTCTACCCTACGGACAGAGTGGGACCACAGCTGTGGGGCCCACATCAATGTTCTCTACACTCCCCCTCAACTTGGGAGTATATGTTCATCGTTCCCAACTTGGATAGATCTGCCTCTAGCTTCTTTCTTGATACGGCTTTAGCGAGGATGTTTGCTAGTTGCATACTGGATGTGATGTAAGGGAGGCATACTTCTTGAGATGAGACCCTCTCTCGCACAAAATGGCGGTCAACTTCAATGTGTTTGGTTCTGTCATGCTGTACTGGATTGTGCTATATTAATGGCGGCTTGATTATCACAGTACAGCATCAGGGGCTTCTCATACTCAATACCCAACTCCTCAAGTAGAGATCTTAGCCATAGGATTTCAGCCACTCCATTGGCCATGGACCTGTATTCTGTTTCAGCACTTGACCGGGAGACAACACTTTGTTTCTTACTTCTCCAGGAGACAAGGTTTCCTCCCACAAGGGCACAATATCCTGAGGTAGGCCTTCTGTCATCAACACTCCGAGCCCAATATGCATCAGTATAGACCTCCACCTTCATGTGATTGTTGTTCTTGAAAGTATACCCCTACCTGGGCATCTCTTCAAGTAGGCTAAGATTCTTTCTGCCGCAAGAAGATGTGTGGTTTTAGGAGAATGCATGTATTGGCTGACAACACTAACAACATAAGTAATATCTGGTCGAGTAAGGCAGAGATATAGGAGCTTTCCTACCAGTTGCTAGAACATAACTTTGTCTTCAAGAAGCTCCCCACTCTCGGCACTAATCCTGTGATTCTGTTCAATTGGTGTATTTGCAGGCTTGACACCTAATTTTCCAGTTTCTGCCAACAGGTCTAGGACATATTTCCTCTGAGATATAAAGATCCTCTGTTTGGATTTAGCAACCTCAATACCCAAAAAATACCGGAGTACACCAAGGTCCTTCACCTCAAATTCTTGGTGAAGAAGCTATTTAAGAGACTGAATCTCATGGCTATCATTCCCTGTGACCACAATATCATCAACATATATGGCCAGTAGTGTCAAAGAGGACTCCACCCTCTTGATGAATAGGGTATGATCTGACTGGGCCTGTACATATCCAAATTTCACAAGTGCTAGTCTGAATCCATCGAACCAAGCCCTAGGTGACTGTTTCAAACCATACAAAGCCTTGTTGACCTGGCAGACCTTCTTACCTCTCTCTGCATCATAGAATCCAGGAGGCAATCGCATGTAAACTTCTTCCTGCAGATCTCCATTCATAAAGGCATTTTTCACGTCCATTTGGTATAAAGGCCAAGTGTGACTTGCTGCAAGGGACAATAGAACTCGAATAGTAGTCATCTTGGCTACCGGTGCAAATGTCTCCAAGTAATCTATGCCATAAGTCTGTGTAAACCCTCTTGCAACTAACCGAGCTTTATAACTCTCAATAGATCCATCTGCATTATGCTTCACTGTAAATACCCATCTGCATCCAACTGATTTCTTTCCTTTTGGCAAATCAACTACCTCTCGGGTGTTGTTTTTCAATAGGGCATCCATCTCAACTTGGATTGCATCTTTCCATTCAGGGACGGATAGGGCTTCTTGCACTGTTCTTGGAATAGGGACATTGGAAATGGAGCTAAGGTAGGACCTGTAGGTAGGAGATAGGCGATCATAGGATAAAAAATGGGAAATACAGTGGGCTGTGGATGTGGTACAATGTTGTTTCCCTTTACGGACTGCAATTGGAAGGTCAAGATCATCTGTAGGGGATGTCTCTGTGGGCTCTAGGACTGAAGTATCTGGACTTGGAGCTGCAGATGAGATTGGAGCTGGTCTGGACTATTGATGATCAGGATCAACTTGCTTGCACTGCCTGTGATAAACCCTCAACTCCTGATCCCTCTGACCACCCTCACCATTGCAGCTCTCATCACCCAACCCACTCTCACTACTCTCTCCCTGAAGACAAGAACTCAAACCCCCACTCTCACTACTCTCCCCATGAGGGGCAACCCGAGGATAATAGGGTGTCCTCTCAAAGAAAGTGACATCCATGGAGACAAACTTCCTCCCGGAGACAGGATCATAACATCAATAACCCTTTTGATTTTGTGCATAACCAAGGAAGATGCATTTGGAGGCTTTGGGTTCGAACTTGGAGGGATGGGGTCCGAGAAGATGAACAAAGCAAGTGCAACCGAATGTCTTAAGGGGAATAGAAAACAAGTCCTCACATGGGTGTAGAAGCGAAAAAGGAGATCGCATATCAAGGACCCTGGAGGGGACCTGATCAATAAGGTATACTGCCGTGAGGATAGCATCTCCCCAGAAGCGATTAGGGACATTGGAAGTAAACATGAGGCTTCTAGCCACTTCCAAAATGTGCCTATTCTTCCTCTTGACAACTCCATTTTGCTGAGGTGTATGAGGGCAAGAGCTCTGGTGGATAACCCCATGATGAAGAAGATAAGATGTTAATGATTTAGCAAAGTATTCCTTTGCGTTATCAGATCTGAGAACTTTGATCTTGGCATCAAACTGGGTTAGGATCATTTGGTGAAAATTTTGGGTCAGGGAAGGTACCTCATCTTGTGAACGCATGAGATAAACCCAAGAAAAACGGGTATGGTCATCAACAAATAACAAAAAGTATCTGTACCCACCCATGGAAGGGATATGATAAGGCCCCCAAATGTCAGTATGCACAATATCAAAAGAATTATCACTCCTTTTATTACTCAATAAATAAGGCTTTCTACAATGCTTAGCAAACTCACAACTTTCACACTGTAGCTGAGACAACTCAATAGACTCAAATAAAGTAGGAAACAAACTCTATGAAGATCGAAAAGACAAATGACCTAATCGGTTATGCCAAAGCATAACCGGACTCACACTTTGAGAAGCAAAAGACAACTTCTCTACTGACTCTCCCTGACGGAACCGCTCCCTGAGCAGATAGATCCCATTCGTCTCACGGCCAGTCCCAATCACCTTCTGCGTCTCCAAGTCCTGAAAAACACATCGGTCAAGGAAGAAGGTTACTGAGCAGTTCATATGCTTGGTAATACTACTGATTGAAAGAAGGTTAGTATCAAGCTTAGGAACATGCAAAACAGATGATAGGGAGATAGTATCTGAAAGCTTGATGTCACCGTTCCCAGAAATAGGAACCAGGGAGCCATCAGCAATAGATACCTTATCCCTACCAGAAGACAAATGGTAAGTAGTAAACAATGAAGGCAAGCTAGTCATGTGATCAGATGCACCTAAGTCTATTACCCAACAAGGTTCAGTAGTACCTGGAGCTGAGGCATGATAGGCTGAAGCTCGAGTACCTAATGGGCGAAGGCAGATGTGACAGGGGCTGATGGAGGCTGCGGTGGCTGAGCTGAATTTCCAACCTCCTTTTCTAGCTGTATTAGGGCAGCTCGAACTGCAGCTAAGGTCTCCAAAGATGTTCCTTTTGTGCCAGAGGAGGATGCTGAATCAGTGTTCATGGCTACATGAGCAGTGCCCTTCTTGTTTCTTAACTTCGCAGGAACCAAGTGGGGATGCAGTTTCCAACATGTCTCTTTTGTATGTTTGGGTTTCTTACAATGTTCACATACTACATCTTTCTTGTTTTCCTTCCTCCTGTCCTTCTCTGAATCACCCTCTGATTTTGGTGTAGCCGCTACAAAGGCTGATGTGGGTTGCATCATAACCTTCCTTCTGGTCTCTTCACTGTGTGCAAATGAGTAAGCCTGAGAGAGAGTCACACTGTCTCTAGTCAAAATCTACTACCTCACAATATCATATTCTGAGTTCAGTCCCGCCAGGAACTCAAACACTCTATTTGTCTCGATGTGCTTTCTATGAGTCTGAGCATCTTTGGGACTCTCCCACTCAAGAGTCTCTAAGTGATCAATCTCGTGCCATAGGGACTTCAAGGTAGAGAAGTAGACCGACACCGGTTTCTCTCCTTGTTTAAGGGTGTTCACTTCACATTTCAATTCATATGCTCTGGCAACATTAAGGGGTTGGGAGTAAGTTTCTTTCATAACGTCCCATATCTCCTTAGTTGTCTTTGCCCACAAATAATTCCGGCTAATATGAGGTTGCATAGAATTACACAGCCATGTCATAACCAAGTAGTTTTCTTGCATCCACTTGGTATATGTCAGGTCTCCGTTGGAAGGTTCTTTCATATCTCCCAGGAGGTACCCTAATTTACCTCTTCCACCAATAGCCATCATGGCTGATTGGGCCCATTCCAAATAGTTTGATCCATCAAACTTTACGGTCGTAATCTGACCGCCCATCTCAGAAATACCACCATAACTGATGTTCCCAAGCCTGCCTTCTGCTTGAATTTTAGACTCCATTTCTGTCAAGTCTCAAAACAACACTTGAATCACCAATCACAATCAAAACAGTATAGGCCCTGATCTGTATCTTCAGTGTATGTGCACAAATATGTGTACAAAACCGAAATAATTCTGATCTGAAACCAACTAGCCAACACAGCAGTAGCTGTCCGTAGATCTCTACTCCCTTAGAACTCTAAGAACATCCTTAAAAAAAAACTGATATGCTAGGGAAAGTTAGGGTTTTAATCAGTCCTGAAAGGAAGCAATTCAGTCGCACAGTCCAAACTATATAGATGAGCATGCAGTAGGGTTTTAATCAGTCCTGAAAGGAAGCAATTCAGTCGCACAGTCCAAACTGTATAGATGAGCTTGCAGTAGGGTTAATAAGAAACCCTAGAATCTGATCGGACCTACCAATAAACTTAAGAGTAGCTCTAGGTAGATCATAGGGTTCAGTCAAACACTAGGGCTTGCCGCGGATCACTTTCAAACCCTAGAGTAGAGAGAAACACAGTTCGGCCAGGGTTTGCAGTAAAACCCTAGTGAATCGAAGAGAGAAAGAACTAGAATGGTTCAGCCTTCCCCTCCAGATAGGTCCAACCTATCTTCTCTGATAGAGCTTCTCTTAAAAAGTAGACAACTTACAAGGAAAAAATAGTTCACTGCCTTCTAGGGTTACCTGAACCCTAGTCTTCTCTGGTCCTTTCTGACTACCAACACTCTGCAACCCTAGCAAGTTTCCAACAGCTGCTAGCACCCCTGGCGATCTCCAAGAATCAGTCTGCGAACTCCTCCTTTTCAGCTTTCTGTCCTAGGAAATTCTCATGTGGTTGGCTGGTATTAGACTCACATGAAAAACCCTAACTTGGCTCTGATACCATGTAGGTTTTCAAGACTGCTATTCAGTCTTGAGCACTAAGAGATTTCAGGTTCGATGAGAAGAAAAGTGAAGAAGTAGAAGAAAGAGTGGTGAAAGAGCAGTAGAACACAGATTTCGAGGAGAAGAACAGAATGCCAATATTCTGCTGCCGCCACTTCAAGTTAATATATAGGTTATGCTAGTTACATGAAAGGACATATCTGCCCTTGGTGTTTACATCATAACTGCTAACAAATAACGAACAATATAAAACTAAAACTAGAAATAACAGAATAGCAAAATAACCACAGCTGTGACTAGATATATTCTACCCTACAGACAGAGTGAGACCACAGCTGTGGGGCCCACATCAATGTTCTCTACAGGTTGCATACAAGAAAAGTAAGTGGGAGGGGTGGGCCAAGTTTTAGATCCAAGTGTTGAGCACTTTGAGTCATTGTTAGCCAACTTGGAAATGGATCTGCCACGCGATCAATAAGGAGTCATGTGAGCAGCACTAGTGGTGGGCTGACCACTCAAATGAAAATAGGTCCACTAGGTTCTCAAGTTGGTCCCCAAGAGGGTTCAGGCCCCCTCTTGGGGTGCTTCAGGGGGTATAATTACCCTTTGGAATGGAGAAAAAGTGGTGTATTTGGAGGAATTGACTGGCAAATTTTCAGTTTTTGTAAAGTCCTGCCTAGGTTAACCTTGGATCACTGGCCAATTTGTCTCTATCAAGGAACAAGTGGAGGAGGACAAGATGAGTCCTAGGTTGAATGGGTAGGGATTAAGTTCCATAGGAAGCTTCAAAACTTAAAAGAGAAAATCAAGGAGTGGAATTTGAATCACTTTGGAGGAATTGAAGAGAAAAAATCATATCTGATTCGCCAAATTCAAGAGTTTGATAGGAAGGAGGAATAAGGACAGCTGACAAAAGGGGAGAGGAAAGAAAGGATATTACTGAAAAGGGAGCTGGAAATCACTCTCTTGAGGGAGGAGATGACCAGGAAGTAAAAATCAAGAATGAAATGGATTAAAGGGGGGGGGGGGGAGATTGCAAATGGAAGTAGAAAGAACTTCATTTCATTGCTAGAAACTGAGAATGGAACTATCACACATGAGGAGGAAATTGCAAAGGCATTTGTGGACTACTTTAAATCTATCTATAGAAAGCAAGTACAAAGAAGATGGAAATTAGAAGGCTTGGAATGGCCAACTTAGGAATTTTCTTTGAAGAGGGAACTAGAGAGAAGATTTGATAGGGAAGAGGTCAAGGAAGCCATCTTTTCTATGGATAGGTGTTAATGCTACATTCATTGCTTTAATCCCTAAGAAATTAGGAGCCTGCCATTCCAAGGACTTTAGACCAATCAGTTTGGTAACTAGTCTCTACAAGATTTTAGCCGAAGTCCTATCTTTGCGGTTAAAAAAGGTTCTCCCTTCAATCATCTCTCAGTTCCAAGGGGCTTTCATTCAGGATAGGTAAATCTCGGACCAGATACCAATTACCAAGGAATGTGTTGAAGCTTTTAAGAGATCTGGAAAGAAGGGTGTGGTGTGTAAATTGGATTTGAAGAAACTTATGATTTTGTAGATTGGAAGTTCCTACTTGAAGCTCTGGTGAAATGTGGTTTTGGTGCTAAGTGGTGTAAATGGATAACAGGGTGCTTGCAATCCTGCCATTTCTCAGTTTTGGTGAATGGGGTGGTGAAGGATTTTTTTTGGAGCCGTTAGGGGTCTAAGGCAAGGAGATCCTCTATCCCCCTTATTCACTCCTATAGCAGAAGTGTTCAGCAGGTTAATCTCAAAATCCGATGAAGTGGGACTGTTAAAGGGGTGGAAGATGGGAAGATATAGGGTAGTGGTAACTCACCTACAGTTTGCAGATGACATTATCATCTTTTGTGAACATGAAGATGGGTCTAGAAGCCAGGAATGTTAGGATGTTGGCGAGTCTTTTTGAGAAAGTAACAAATTTAAGGGTTAATTTAAATAAGTGTGGTGGCTGGTGTCAATTTGGAGCAGGAGGAATTAGATCTGTGGGCGGGGGATTTAGGATGTTTGTCTAATGAGTGGCCACACTGAAGAGAAAAGGAGAACTAAAGAACTGTTGATAGAAGGTATTATGGTGAAGGTGATTCATTGGGTAAAATCACTGAAATTGTTCTCAGACTTCACCTTTGACAATATAAGAAGGGAGGAATTAGATCTGTGGGCGGGGGATTTAGGATGTTTGTCTAATGAGTGGCCACACTGAAGAGAAGAGGAGAACCAAAGAACTCTTGATAGAAGGTATTATGGTGAAGGTGATTCATTGGGTAAAATCACTGAAATTGTTCTGAGACTTCACCTTTGACAATATAAGAAGGGAGTGGGGCACAATTGCGGCTTCATCTTCAAAAGAAAAATACATAGAATCTGGGACCTACCTGAGAATGGCTTATTGAAACTCAACTTTGATGGTAGTAGCTTTGGAAATCCAGGTCCCTCTGGAATCGGAGTTATAAGAAATGAAAGTGGAGCTATCTCAGGCCTGTTTTCAGGGCCTATTGGGGAAGGGAACCCTACAACAGCAGAGTTAAAAGGCAGTGCTGTGTGGGTTACAAAAACTGGGGGACTAGGGGCAAGGAAGTTGATTGTGGAAGGAGATTCAAAAGTAATCCAGAGCTGGTTGAACCGAACTGAAAAGACTCCCTGGTACGTCAGAAACGAAGTCAAAAAGCTGAGAATTGCATGGGATATGCAGCTATTATTCCATTAGACCCCAATGTCAGCCAATAGTCCGGTGGATCAACTAGCAAAGCAAGGGGTTAGCAGAGAACAGTCCTTCTGGGCGACTTTGAAAGCTGAAAAGAGAAAAAAATTTATGCTTTTTTGCTGTTTCTGTTAAGTTGTTTGGGGTAGTCGGGGCTACCTATAATCTGTATTGATTTTCTCTTATTAATAAGATTTCCTGTTGCTGATAAAAAAATATTCTTTTAACCAAGTGGTTCTCCAGGTGTTAGTTTTTTAAAAATCAAGTGGTTTTCAAGGGTTTCAATGCAAGCCCGACTCAGGCTGAGTTCATATAACTATTGGAGACAGCTGAGCTGAAACAGTTGTAGCCCATGGTTTTAGGATGGCCAAATTCTAGGTTTTCAACCATAGGTCCTCTCAAACTTGTCTTACCTGTATCCTCAGCCACTCATTTAGTCTTTTTCAATGACAATTGGTGCTTGCCAAAGAACATCCTTCATTATGTCATGAGTGCCATATCACAAATTTGGAGAAAGAAATGGCATTTGAAATAGTAAGGGTGCTTCTTTACCTTTTCTAAGTAACTTTTCTTGAAATTTTTATTTTTTCTTATGCACATCAGTTCATTTTAAGATCAACATAGGTAGAATTTCAACATTTCTTATTTAATGTTGCTTTTGGCTCATTAGTTGATTTTTATTTTTCACATTCAGTACTCACTTATGGCCTAAATGTATTCTCTGATAAGTAGTACCTGCATTTTCCATCTTTCAGGTGCAGTTTCATGAACTTTGCAAGAAACATGAAATGCCTAGAATGCAACGAGGCAAGACCAAAGAGGCAGCTGACTGGTGGGGAGTGGGAGTGTCCTCAGTAAGCTAAGACTTTGTCCCTCTCATACTTCAATTGTTCCCCCTTCCACAGTTTTTGTTTTGCCTCGCTCAATCTTCTTACTGACTATTCCATCTGTCAGATGTGCTTTCTTTAATTATGGGCGGAATATAGTATGCCTAAGGTGTGACTGCAAGCGCCCTGAAGAGATATCATTTGGCACCACTGGCCCCAGGTCTGGTTTGGGCTATGGCGGTGGGACTAACCTTAAAAAGGCTGATATTGAGAGCAAGCTGGCTACAGGTGATGAGAAGGCAGAAAGATGGTTCAGTAATGTCTCTCAGCTCGACAACACCTCTGACCTTGGTGCTGCCACAGCTGATGAAAATTTTCCAGAAATCATGCCTTTGCGGAAAGGAGTCAACAGATTTGTTGTAAGCACGAGAAAGACACCTCTAGAACGTAGGTTGGCAAATGCTCAACACCGAAGGAACTTAGGTAATGAAGGAACTCCTGAGGGTGATGGTTTTCAGACAGGTTTGGTTCCTGAAAGCACCAAGTCCAGTAAATCAGATGATAATCTGCTGCTTTCTGTAAAGCTAACAAACCAGACCGAGAGCAAGGGTGATAAAGAAGAAGAAAAATCTGAAAGGTGGTTTAAGAAGGTTTCCGAACTGCATCATTCTACAGGTTTGCCGAGTGCAATGTCAGACAGAAACTTCCCAGAGATCATGCCGAAGCATAAAGGGGAGAACCAATTTGTGGTCAGTAAGGACAGTTCATTCTTACCCAAAAAGAACGACAGTTCATTAACCCCCCCATACAGGAGGGGTATGGCTAAGGAACAATCAAGTAATACTAACTTTGTCCCATTTGTCCCTTTTCCACCTGATTACTTTGCTAAAAAGGACACGCACACTGGAGCTTTGGCGGGTAAGACTGTGAGTGGAAAGTCCACTGTTGCTTCTGCAGCTGGGAATATTTCAAATCCATCTGAGAAGTTGAGTGATAGCAGTGCTTCTCCCCATGATTGGGAAACCTCTAAATCTGAGAAATGGATTGATAACCGACAGACTAGTGGAGGGAATTGGAATGCGGACCTTCCAAAGAAGAGCTTCAGTGAGAGGAAGACAGATACTGTTTGTGGGGCTGCAACCACAGGAAACTCAACACAACTACCTGGTAATCCGCGAACTGGTGGTAGAGAAAGTTGGAATAGTGGATCTTGGAGGAATGGCACAGAAGGATCCACGAATTTGACAGACAACCCAGCACAGCCGCTTGAGGATCCCCCGAATTATAGAGATAGTTTGACCAGGGGAGTTTTGGGAAAGAGTTTGGAGGGGTCTTGTGTAACTGAACCAGATCCACTTGACATGTCACAAGAGGCAAAAGAACAGAGATGGTTCAGGCGGGTCCAACAGATCAAGGACATCTCCGAGCTGAGCAATATCCCCGATGAAGACTTCCCAGAGATAATGCCAATGAGGAAAGGGGTAAACAGGTTTGTTGTGAGCAAAAGGAAGACACCGTTAGAGAGAAGGTTGACATCTCCTCAATACAGAAGGAATCTTCCAATTATTAACTCTGATCCAGTGAAGGAGGATGATGCGAGCTGAAATATTGGTAGTGTTGTTATACTTGAATGATTTTGCCCTATTACGTTATCTGCTTAGAATGCATTATTCATTTTCTTTCCAAACGGAGCCCTGAAAAATAATACATCTAAAGGCTTGATGTATGGAAATTTTGTTGTAGGGATACATATCGGATTTTGGATTATTGATGTGAACATGATTGGAAGACTACAGTAATTATATGATCTACGAATGACGAATTCACCAAATGAAAACATGTTCTTTAAAGCACATTTAAGAAATATATATATTTTTTTTCAGTTTGTCTTTCAGATACAAAAAATACATTCAACCAAGAAATGTTTATGTATTTGTTTTAAGAAGCATTGTTTTTAAGCGATAATCTATTTGTTCTTTAGTCAGGTTTTTTCTCTGTTTAGAGTCTTCTTGAGTTCCTCCCCTTTTTTTTCTTCTCCCTTTCTCCTCTTCTTTCTCTTGTTATGGAGGTGTGGACCATGTATGTATAGAATTACATGATGATGCAAACATATTACAAGCTCTATTAGTGTAACTGATAAGTGTGGGAGGCGGGTGAAGAAACTCCTGCAACCATGGTTTTGAAAACCAAATTGGACTGAACAGTTGGACTAGTTGACCCGGGAATTGATCAGGTAACCACTTTCATTTCACCCTAAAACTGCTTTTTGGCCAAAATAACCGTTGATTTGGTCAGTGATATGCTGACCTGGGTGGTTGACCGGTTGACCCAAACAACAATTTTTTGCTGGTATTTTATCTTATTTTTTATTTTTTTAAGTCAGAACGGGCTGTCTATTTGAACTGGATGGTCGGACTGTTCGACCAGGAAATCAGTCCCCAGTTCCGTGTCCAGTCTGGTTTTTAAAACCTTGCCACTACTACCGAGGGTGTGAGACGGTCTCAGATAATCTAGTCCGCGTTTTGTGCACCCATGGGTGCACTGGACGCGTAAACCCACCAATAAGTAACTACCACGTGGCATTTTGAATTTTACTTTTAGCTAACAGGCTTTCTACCGTTAGTAATTGGAATCTGGTTGAACTGGATACAAAACGACAAAAATACATTAAATCCATTCAATTTCCCTCTTCCTCCTCTCCGTCGAGCCCTAACCCAGAAACGTCCCACATCCCACCGACCATCTCCCTGTTCCTCCTCTTCTCCTCCCTCTATTTATTCCCCACCGCTGCTTCGCCAGTTCACTCATTCTCCCAAGTAAAAACCCATCCTTTCTCTCTGTAGAGAAAATGACAGTTATTTTATACACCGATTTGATGTTCTGTACTAAGGCTGCAAGGTTGAGCTGTGTAAGCGGCACTCCTTTCGGTCCGCTCATGGTGCTGGAGGTGTGGAGAAATAGGGCTACGTCGGACAGCTTGTTGACAATTTTGAAGGCAGACATCAACTGAGAAGAAGATTCACATTCTCTGTGTATATATATATACACAGGTGTTCAGTCAGTTATGACTGAGGATGTACAACTGGCAAGATACAACTGTCCTAACTAACACATGTAACATTCTAACACCCTCCCTCAAGTTGGAACGTCTTTGATGCCCAACTTGGACAAATGGTCCTGAAAACGATTAGCTGGGATTAGCTTTGGTAAACAGATCAGCTGGTTGTGAGGTACTTAATACATGCGAATTGAGTAGCTCGCCACGTTGGATAAGATCACAAACAAAATGATAGTTGATCTCGATGTATTTAGTGCGTTCGTGGAAGACTGAATTGGCTGCAATGTGGAGAGTGACCTTGCTGTCACAATATAGAATTGGAGGGTCAAATAAGAGAACTGTAAGCTCAGCAAGTACCCATCGTAACCAGATGATTTCAGATGAAGTGGCAGCCATTGCACGGTATTCAACTTCAGTAGAAGAGCGGGAAACCATGTGCTATTTCTTAGTTTTCCATGAGAGAGGGGAGTCACCAAGTAAGGTGAGGTAGCTTGTAGTTGAGTGGCGAGTGAGGCGGCAACTAGCCCAGTCTGAGTCACAAAACCCTTGGGGATGAAGAGAACTTGAGGCTGAGAAGAACAGTCCAACAGAGAGAATTCCCTTGATATAACGAACAACTCTTAGTGCTGCATCAAAGTGTTCTTGGCGGGGTTGATGCATGAATTGGCTCAAGTGATTGATAGCAAAATTCAGTTCAAGTCGAGTAACAGTGAGATAGACCAATTTGCTAACCAACCGTCGATACTGTGCAGGATCCAAATAAAGTGGACTAGTTACATCAACAAGATGATTTTTCTGTTCCATTGAGTCAAACAAGGTTTGCAATCTTGAAGACTAGTTTCTTGAACAATATCAAAAGCATACTTATGTTGGCTGAGAAATATCCCGGCTTTCTATTGTGAAACTTCAAGCCCCAAGAAGAACCGTAAGGGACCAAGATCTTTGATGCAAAATTTATTATCAATGTTTCTTTTGAGAGAGATGATATGGGCATGGTCATTGCTTGTGATGATGACATCATCCACATAGACGAGGATGGCAATAAAGGAATCCTTTGAGAAGGCAATGAAAAAAGAATAATCAACAGTGGACTATGTGAAGTTGAGAGCAGTTAAGGCTTGTGTAAATTTTCAAACCACATCCAAGAGGCTTGCTTGAGACCATATAAAGATTTTTGTAACTTGCAGACATGAGTAGAATCAGTGGTAGCAAAACATTGAGAAACAGTCATATAGACCTCTTCATGAAGATCCCCTTGGAGAAAAGCATTGTTAATGTCAAGTTGGTGAAGTTCCAAACCCTTGATGGCTGCCACAACAAGTAGACAATGGAGTGTGGCCAATTTTGCTACTGGAGCAAAAGTGTCATGATAGTCAAGACCTTCAACCTAAGTGTATCCTTTTGCTACAAGGCGAGCCTTGAAGTGCTCAATAGTACCATCAACTTTGTACTTTATTTTATAGACCCATTTGGAGCCAATGGGGCGCTTTCCCAGAGGAAGAGATACAATTTTCCATGTGTTGTTACGCTCTAGAATTGCTATTTCATCAGCCATAGCTTGGCATCAACGAGGATCTTGGGCTGCTTGAGCATAGGATTTTGGTTCAACATCCAAAGCAACATGGTTTAAGTTGGCAATGGAGGGTGGGAGGTCACATACATAACCATTGAGCTGAGCTGGGGCTGTGGGATGGCAGCAAGGATGAGGGGTATGTATTTGGCCTGGAATAGAAGCTTGGACTGGCTCACAAGTTTGGGTGTTAGGCTGAGGTGTAGGAATAGTTGTTGGACTAGCATCAATAGGTCCATGGTCCTATGATGGGTTAAGGACTAATTCAATAGGTGAACAATTATTTGTGGTTGGGCCCGAATATTCAAGATCATCATATGAGTTTGGTGGTAATGGCATAACATTAGTTGGGCCAGAATCTTGGAAGGGAAGTGGACTAGCCTTGTATGGAAATTTTGTTTCATAAAAACATCTCTACTAGTGAAGATTCGTCGGGTTTCAAGACTATAGACCTGATAACCCTTTTGTCCATGTGGATAGCCCACAAAAATGCAAGGTTCAGCTTTGGCAGTAAATTTGTCCAAAGGTTTAGGAATTACTTGAGCGTAGCAAAGGCATCTGAACACCCGCAAGTGATCATATGGAATTTCTTGTGAAACAAGGCTTCATAAGGAGAAATGTTGGACAATATTGGGGTAGGGAAGTAAATTGATAAGATATGTAGTAGTAAGTAAACATTCACCCCAGAATGAATTGGGTAAGGACCCTTGAAATTTCAGGGCTCTAGCCATTTCTAGTAAATGGCGATGCTTCCTCTCAGCCACCCCATTTTGTTGGGGCATGGCAACGCACGAGCTTTTGAAAGAATGATAGGATCCATTGTATGGACGCCAAAAAGGTTGCGGAATGGGTGGGCGAATTTCAAAAATTTCCTACATTTCTTTCAATTGGGAATCATATTCCCTAAATTTAGAATACAATATTCAAGGATCCTATTTGAACCATAACCGAACTAGATCTGAACCAAAAGATAAGGGAGGGATTATACCTGATCCAGAGAAATAATATCTCCCAAAGTTGGTGTTCACGCCCAGAGAAGACACCAAGATCCGTTCCTGTTGAAGATGACACAACAACTGTGGAACGGAACCAGTAGAGTGCGTCCTACACACCGAATTCTTCAGAAGAATCCTCTAGAAACAATGAGCACCGAACTTGATCAGTTTTTTTTTGGAAAACTGATATCAAGAACTATTTTCTTGATTTCCTCTTCTCAAAGACCAAGTCTTGCAGTGAATGGCGACGGTTGGAGGAGAACTCCTGAGATGAAGATGGTGAATGCTGATTCTCCTCTCTGGAGTGTATGAGATCCTTATCTCAATTCACAGGAGGGTTTTTTTCTTAAACCCTAGGTTTGAATTCTGTTAATCATCCTTAGGGTTTCTCCTCTATCTTAATGATTAAGAAATCTCCTAATCCTATTAGGAGTTATCCCAATCCCAATCAACATCTGGATAGGGGATGATCTTAATCCTATCTGTAGATTTGGTTAGCTTACTCCTGATCTTATCAGGAGATTACCAATTTCAAATATGACTTGAATTTGGTCTCCAAGAGTAGATTAGGTTAAAAGCCCAATCCTTTTGCTAACCCTAATCTCAGATCTGCCCCATAAGTGGGTGATCACATCAGTCCAGTTCGAAATGGGATTTTGGCCCATTAAGTAATTATTGTTCAATTAGTTTCCAATCTTTTGCCTAGTTGGGCCTCTCTGTATGGCGTGGGACCCAAGCATTGATCTACACACCAGCCACATGGGTTCAGCCTAGCCTTTATTGCAAGGCCTAGCCGAATTCACTGAGAAGCCCAGTGAACCCCTAAGCCCATCACATGGACCTTATGGGCCCAACACTTACACTAAGTGGTCCCTGGGCCAAGCCATCTTATAAAAACCCAGGGACTGTGGACAGGTGCAAGATTAGCCCATCAAGTATTATCCCAAATGGCCTTACACATAACCTCTAAGCCCATAATGATCAAGCATTGCCCGACAAGAGATGACCTCTCCCTCGGCTGCAAGGAACAGTGCTGCACTCTACTCACATGGATCCTAGGAATTGAAACCATTTGCAAACATTTTGGAACCATACTTAAATATATATATCATATATATAAATTTTGCAAAACCAAAATTCCAACGATTGAAATCAACTATCGGCAGTTTGGTTTCCATCAGAGAGGGTGCATCCCCGATCATTACCTTTGTTTGACAATGGGGCTGATCTCGTCACTATGATCACCCACTCAGATGAATTCTCAAACTGACCCAACATACTCACGTTTTGACCCCCGCTAAGGATCTCACTGATTGGCATATCAAAGATAGCCTAATCCGACACCTAGTGCAGTACCATAATCGGGTCTAGGGGTCGGGTGTAACTTTTCAGTTTTGCCCATCAATCTCCAAGGTCTAGGGCAATACTAGAAATCTGGTCCAGTTCAAGGGTTCAATTAATCCTACACTGCATGTGCCTTGGGTCTCACCCTGGTGGCTGAGATAAGCCACCCCAACAGTTGGCAGCACACCAGTGTCAGCCTTGGTAGGATAAATCTCCCCAGACTTATCCAACAGCTGTGAACATTCAAAACCAACACAAGCCTCATTAAGTGTCCAGTTTTAGGGTCTTACATAGAAGCATACCACTGAACATGAATCAAACATGTACTTCATTTATTTACATTAAATATCAAGTGTACATCAGAATTGATTGAAGCTAAGGGCATACAAAAACTATCCAACAACTTTGGTGAAGAATACCTTGGTTGCTAAAATATTTCTATACAGGTCTAGAAGTGAACTCAACACCATTTTCAGATGAAACATATTTTACAAGAGCATTAAATTGCCGAGTAACCATGGTGCAAAATTCCATAAGATGA
Organism: Nelumbo lutea; assembly: GCF_056320005.1. NCBI lineage: Eukaryota > Viridiplantae > Streptophyta > Magnoliopsida > Proteales > Nelumbonaceae > Nelumbo > Nelumbo lutea. The sequence continues at coordinate 68,138,531 of NC_142686.1, forward strand.
AGACTAGCCTCTGATTTGTTTTTAAGCAGATAGGTCCAGGTACAACGTGTATGGTCATCAACAATAGTGAGGAAATACCGAGCATCGGAATGTGAAGGAGTTTTGTAGCCTCCCCAAATATCACAATGAATCAAAAAAAATGGAGAAGGGCTACGTGTATTACTAATAGGGAATGGAATCCATATTTGCTTGGCCTTATGGCTAGTATCACAACACTTGTCTAAGCTAGAAGTAGATATACCAGGTATGAGTTCCATGCGAGATCATGAAGTATGGCCTAACCGCTGATGCCATAGTTCAGTATTGATGTGAGCAATGGAAGAGGTAGCAATCAATGGTGGTGGAGAAAAAATGAAGTGGTACAGTCCATGCCAAAGTCTACCCATCCCAATCACAGTCGTTGAGTGCGGGTCTTGAAGTGTGCAAGAAGAAGGATAAAAGACAACCACACAATAAAGTTGTTGTGTAATCTTGCTCACGGATAAGAGATTGTAATGAAATGTTGGAACGAATAAAACATCATGTAAAGTATAAGAACCCATAAAAATGGAACCACGACAAGTAGCATAAGTGACTGAGCCATTCGGGAGGCGCACAGAAGTATGGATAGGTTCAAAAACATGGAAATAGGATGGTGAAGAAACCATGTGGTCAGATGCGCCCCTATCCATGATCCTTTCTGTTGAGGTTTCAAAAGACTTACCAACACTGGTGTTGGCAGCAAATTTAGAGGATTCACAATTTAGGAGAGACATGAGTTGAGAATATTGGTGCATGGTAAGACCTACTACTAGAGAAGGTTCATTTGCTGGAACCTTGGGACTTGTATCAGTTGATGCACATGAGGATAACTTGTCAGCACTTGAGGTGTTAGCTGATAAGTCCCAGTTAGTAGCAAGAAAAATAAACATAGTTATTCTTTGGGTGAGAACAAACCACAAGAACAGGGATAATACTTCTCTGATTCATTCATGTCTGCTCACCCCTTTTTAAACAACTAGTACCAACAACTGAGAAACTGAACAAAGCTAATGGCCAAGTCTTTAGGAGACCCAGTCACCCACTACATTTACACACTACATCAAATAAACAACTAAGTCTTTAGGAGACCTAGTTTCCCACTACCACATAAACACATACCACTATAACTTAAACACGTAAATACATAACTACACAACTTAAGCAATCTGGACACCAACTAGACACAATTATGCATTGGTTGGTATCACATATACTTTGGGTTGGGCTTGGGGGTTCGAGTGGACCTTCTGGGCTTGTCAATGCCCACCCCCTTGAGAGGGAGCTTGCCCCGATGGTTGAGAGATGAGATGAACTCGATGGAGGCCAATGGAGTTTGGACTCTGGTAGATCCGCCCTCTGGGGTAAAAGCAATTGGTTACAAACTATAAAGCTCGTTTGGTGGCAAAATGGTATACTCAGAAAGAAGGTATCAACTATGAGGAAATCTTTTCGCCCGTGGCCATGCTTAAATCCATTAGGATCCTACTAGCTGTAGCAGCATATCATGACTACGAGATTTGGCAAATGAATGTCAAAATTGCATTCCTGAATGGAGATCTTAGTGAAGATATCTACATGCAGCACCCGCAAGGCTTCATTGCTACTGGTCAGGAACACATGGTATGTAAACTTAATAGATCCATATATGGACTATTGCAGGCTTCTAGGAGTTGGAACATTCACTTTGACTCTGCTGTCAAATCGTTTGATTTTGAGTAGAATCTGGATGAGCCCTGTGTTTATAGGAAGTCCAGTGGGGATAAGGTCACCTTCTTGGTGTTGTATGTGGACGATATCCTACTCACTGGGAATGATGTAGGAATGTTGACTTTGGTCAAGGTGTGACTTTCGCAGCAATTCTCCATGAAAGATCTTGGAGAAGCTTCCTATATACTGGGTCTTCGACTCTATAGAGATAGATCGAAGCGGATAATTGGATTATCCCAGGCTGCTTACATTGACAAAATTGTCAAAAGGTACAGCATGGAGAACTCCAAGAAAGGAAACGTTCCTTTCAGGCATGGAGTCACTCTCTCCAAGAAGATGTCTCCTAAGACTTCTGAGGAGATTAAGGGCATGAAAGACGTTCCCTATGCCTCAGCCGTAGGGAGCATCATATATGCCATGTTGTGCACTCGCCATGACATTGCTCAAGCAGTGAGTGTCGTAAGCAGTTTCCAAGCCAACCCAGGGCAGGTGCACTAGACTGCTGTGAAGAACATACTCAAATACCTTCGAAGGACAAAAGAGTTTTGTCTGGTATTCGACGGTAGTTCACTACAAATTATGGGGTATATTGATGCCGACTTCCAATCAGATCCATGTGGCTGATGTGTAGATCAATACTTGGGTCCCATGCCATACAAAGAAGCCCAACTGGGCAACAATTTGGAAACTTATTGAGCACTGATTACTTATTGGGCCTAAAGCCCATTTCGGCCTGGGCTGATATGATCACCCACTTAAGGGGCGTATCTGGGATTAGGTTAGCTAAAGGATTAGGGTTTTGACCCTATCTACTCTTGGAGACCAAATTCAAATGACTTGAATTTGGTAACCTCCTAATAAGATCAGGAGTGGGCTGACCTAATCTGTAGATAGGATTAAGATTATCCCCTATCCAAATACAGATTTGGATTGGGATAACTCCTAATAGGATTAGGAGATTTATTAATCACTAAGAAAGGAGGAAACCCTAATCTAGAATTACAAGAATTCGACCTAGGGTTTTGCAGTAACAACTTCTGCAATCTGAAATAGGATCTCTTCTTCCTAAGCTGAAATCTGCATCCATGCCACTTTCAGCCTTAGGAACTCCTCCAACCGTCGCCACCTTACTGCTTGGTTCGAACTCCTCTGAAGGGAAGATCAAGAAACTGGTTCTTGAGATCAGTCTTTGCTGAAAGACTGATTTGGTTCGGTGCTCTAAGCCTCCAACGGATTCTTGCGAAGAGTTTGGTACGTAGGACGTACACTGTCGGTTCTACCCCACCATCGCTGTGTCATCTTTAGCGGGAGCAGATCTTGGATATTTCTTTGGGCGTGAACCCAATGTTGGGAGATTTTGATTCTCTGTATCAGGTATAACCCTTCCCTTGATCTTTGAATATTTGATTTGGTTCTCCAGATCTTGGTTCAGATCTGGTCTGGTTTGGTTCGAGTAGATCCTTGAATATTTGATTCTAAAATAAGGGAATATGATTCCCAGTTGATTGAAGGGAGAAAAATTTTTGAAATTCGCCCACCTATTCCGCTACTTTCTTGGCGTCCATACGATAGATTTCTCCCTCCTTTCACTAAGATGGTGTCTTTTCCATTTGAGCTTGGTAGTCCTTCAATGAAATCAAGAGTGATATCATCCCATACTTGGCTAGGGATGGGTAGAGGCTGCAAAAGTCCAGTTGGTGTTGAAGTGTCTGCTTTGATACGTTAGCAGACTTCACACTTTTGAACATAATCATGCATGACTTTGTACATTTGTGGCCAAAAGAATTGTTGGTGCAGTCTCTTATATGTTCTTAAGACCCCTGAATGCCCCCCAATCTTGGAGTCGTGGACTTCATACAATAATCGAGCTCTTAATGTTGGGTCGGCAGGAACCACAATTCTTTCTTGGTATAAAAGTAACCCATCACACCATATAAAAGAGCTGTGTGGACTATCACTTGCCCTTTTTCCCATTGTTTGTATGTAGTTGTCAACTTTAGAAGCTTGCCGAATGTCATCTCATATATTCACAATTGAGAAATGAATGGTATTTAACAATGGGTTGTCACTCCTTGACAATGCATCTGCTGCTGAATTCTCGTGTCCAGGACGATAGATGATTTCATAGTCATAACCCAGTAATTTAGCCACCAATTTTTGTTGTTCTAGAGTTGCAACCCGCTGGTCCAAGAAGAATCTTAGGCTCCATTGATCAGTCTTGATGTAGAATTTCCACCCCAGTAAATATGGCCCTCATAATGGAATAGCTTCCACTATGGCCAACATCTCCTTAGCATAGGTGGACCACGATTGCTTTGTCACTCACAATGCCCTGCTCATGTAAGCTATAGGCTTGTTGTTTTGAGTCATAACCGCCCCAATCCCATCACCTGATGCATCCATTTCTATGGTAAAACGTTCTGCAAAGATGGGCATAGCTAATGTGGTTGTGGTAGTCATGGCTTGCTTTAATGCAAGGAAAGCTGTCTCGGCCTCGCCATGCCATTGGAATTTTCCCTTCTTGAGTAAGTTTGTTAATGGATGGGCTATTATGCCATAGCCTTGAACAAACATGCGGTAGTAACCTGTTAAGCCCAAGAAACCACGTAATTCTATGATGTTTTCAAGTCTCGGCCAAGTCACCATAGCTTCAATTTTCTTGTCATCCACCTTTACACCTTGGTGTGTAACAATATGCCCCAAATATTCCAACTCTTGCTTGCCAAAAACACATTTACTTAACTTGACAAAGAACCTGTGCTTTTTTAAAATACTAAGTGTATGCTGAACATGCTCCAGATGTTTTTCCCATGTATGACTATATATCAAAATGTCATAAAAAAATACAAGAATAAACTTTCGTAAATAAGGATGAAAGATAGAGTTCATCACCACTTGGAATGTAGAGGGAGCATTGCAAAGGTCGAATGGCATCACTGAGTATTCATAATGGCCATTGTGGGTGTGAAAAGATGTTTTTGGCACATTAGGAGCACTGACTCTGATTTGGCGATACCCTGCCCTTAGATCAAGCTTGGGGAAGAATGCAACACCGTATAGCTTATCTAGCATGTCATCGACAGTAGGGATTGGGAAGCGATCTTTAATTGTGACAGCATTGAGTGCTCGATAATCTGTGCAAAAGCGCCATGTCCCATCCTATTTCTTCATGAGGAGCACTGGTGATGAAAAGGGGCTAGTACTGGGACGTATTAGACCTGTGTTCAACATGTCTTGAACCTGATGCTCTATTTCTGCCTTCTGAAAATGTGCATATCGATAGGGTCTCACATTTATGGCTTTAGTTCCTTCTTTGAGGGGAATGGTATGCTCAACTTCGCGAGCTGGTGGCAGACAAGTGGGCTCCTCAAACACTCCTGAAAATTGCTTCAAAAGGACTTGCATATCAGGATGAATTTCCTCGTGAGTGAGTTATTTTTCAGGTTGAGAATATAGAGCAAATACAGCTTGTTAGTGTCGAAATTCCTTAGTTATCTCCTGCAAAGAAGTTGTTTGAATTGGTTGTGCTTCAATTCCCTGCAAACACTTGGACTGTTGCTCCCAAATAAAACTCATGGTTAACTGTTTCCAATCACAAACCATAGAACCTAGTGTTTCGAGCCATTGAATTCCCAAGACCAAGTCTATGCCATATAATGGTAATGAAAAGAAGTCAAGTAGAAATTCGATACCTTGCAAGTCGACTGTAACCTTTTCATACCTTCCTTTGCATGATAATTGTTCTCCATTTGCAACTTGCACTTTGAATGGTTCAGTGGGATGTACTGGAAAGCAAAGCGAGCTAGCTATGCGATCACTGATGAAGTTATGAGTTGAGCCGCTATCGATTAAGGCCACCACTTCTTGAGACCCAATTTTGGCTTTAATGCGCATGGTTTTTGGGATGGTCCACCTTGTTAATGCATGCAACGTAATTCTTGGCTCCTTTATCTCCTCAACTTCTTCCTTATTATTTGGCTCTTCCATGGTTTCCTGACTTGTATCCCCATCATTCCGAGTATGCCCTTCCAATATCAAGAGCTGCGGCACTTGACACTTATGTCCAGGAGTGAATCTTTCATTGCAATTGAAGCATAGCCCTTGAGCTCTCCTCCTCTGCATCTCATCCCATGATAAGCATTTAACCCCAGCTTGTGATGCTATCAATGTTGTAATAGGACTGACATTTGGAGCTCGTGTTGCACTTGGTCGTGCAAACCGTCTTTGCCGCTGGATTTGATCATCTCTCATTCGAGCTAAACGGATAGCTTCTATAACTGATTGAGGCTTGAACATCCTAATGCCATCTACAATTTTTGGTTTTAAACCGCCCATAAACGTTCCTACCAATGCCTTTTGTGTCCATCGTACTCGGTTCCCAAACCGTTCAAACTCTCACTGATAATCTCTCAATGCTCCTGTTTGTTTGACTCGAGATAGCGCCTCATCGAAGTCTTCTGCATCAGATGGTCCAAATCGAGCTCTAATTTCATCTTTGAAAATCTCCCACGTAATGGCCCTTTGTTCCTCGCTGAGTGCCTTTCGTAGCCATTGCCACCATTGATTTTCTTCTCCTTCGAGGTGAAAGGAGGCTAAGCGAATTTTCTGGTATTTGGCAATCTCTTGGAACTCAAAAAATTGATTCACACGATTGATCCATTCCGTCGGGTCATCTCCAGAAAATTTGGGAAATTTAAGCTTTGCGATCTTAGAGGAGAAGGATCTGTTACTGTCGTTGGTATCTCTGCATGTTCGACTCTGCGCTTCTTGATTATCGTTGTTGTGACTTGGTGAACCGTGGCTCGAGAGCAAAGCCTCAGATAGCCGAACGATGGTGCCTTCCAAGCATTGAATTTTATCCGTTATTCCCACTTCCAACTTATGCATCCCCTCTTGGACTCCTCCAAGTCCTTTCTCCAAAATTTCAATTCTCTCTTTGTTAGTTGCCATTCAAACCTTACTCTGATACCAATGATATGTCCTAGTCAGTAGCAAGAAAAATAAACACAATTCTTCTTTGGGTGTGAACAAACCACAAGAACAGGGACAATACTTCTTTGATTCATTCATGTCTGCTCACCCCTTTTTAAACAACCAATACCAACAACTGAAAAACTGAACAAAGCTGATGGCCAAGTCTTTAGGAGACCCAGCTTCCCACTACCACATAAATGCATACCACTATAACTTAAACACGTAAATACATAACTACACAACTTAAGCAAACTGGACACCAACTGGACACAATTATGCACTGGTTGCTATCACATATAAATTGGGTTGGGCTTGGGGGTTCAAGTGGACCTTCTGGGCTTATCATTAGCTTGCTGTGAAGAAGTTTTTTCATTCTTGCACCGATTCCAATGGGCTGGATATCCATTGAGCACATAGCACCGATCTTTTGTGTGTCCATTGCTCTTGCAATGGTCACAGTAAAATTTGGATCGATTGTTAAGGGATGGTAATGGCTCTTTTCCCAGAATACTTGAGCGTATTCCATTAAACCGGTCATTTAACCCCATCAGAAATTGGTGTATTTTTTCCTTTTCACATTCAGCAGCATAGAACTTTGTTGTTCCACATGTACATTCTGGAAGAACTGTGAGGACATTTAGTTCGTCCCACAACGTTTTCAATTTGGTGAAATAACCAGGTACAGATGAATCACCTTGTTGAAGTAGAGCAAGATTGCGTTTGAGCTGGTGAATTCGGGGAATATTGCCTTGAGAATACCTTTCTTGGAGTTCCTTCCATATATCTGCTGCTGAGTGAATGAAAGCAACGCTTTGGTAAACCTATCCATGCCACTACCATGGCGTTGCATTTTATCCAAGCATTGAGATCGGGATCACTTGCAGTAGGTCGTGGCAGAGATCTGTCAACGAAGCCGATTTTGTTCTTTGCTCTGAGTGCATTGATCATCCCTCGCTGCCACAACGAGAAGTTATCTCCATTGAGTGGAGATGAGACCAGTATGGCACCTGGACTGTCGAACGGGTGAGGGAAGTATGGAGAGTTAACTCCGATCTCCATTCTTGAAAACAGGTATCGAATTCTTGACAAAACAGGAAGAAACAGAGGAACGTCACGGCGGAAGAACAAGTGGATCACCGGGATTATCCTAGGAATGGAGGTAATAAGCTGTGGTCGGATTAAGATTTGCAGCCATCAAGAGACTCTGTAAATTCTGTCAAGAAACATAGCAATCTTCAATGACGAGCTCCATCAAGAACTTCGTAAGTTCTGTCAAGAAATATTCTATTGTAGCAAGAATAGGAATTGGAGATCAAGAAATCCTGATGACGAAAACCATCTTGCCCGAAGTGATCAGCAGCGATAACCGTCGATCGCGCAGCGAACAATAACGCAGGGTCAGACGTCATGGCTCTGATACCATGAAGACAGACATCGACTGAGAAGAAGATTCACTCTCTCTCTGTGTATATATTTAAATGGAAGGATTACAGATATATATACAGGTGTTCAGTCATAACACATGTAATATTCTAATAGATTTCATCTATCGATTTCTTCAATGGAACCATCGCTTTCTAGTCGAACGAGAGAGTAACATCTTGATGTCGAGTTGGAAACTTCGAATTTCCTAAACTTTTTTTTTTTTTTTTTTTTTTCTCTCCACTTCTTTTTTACTGCATTTCCATTTGGCCTGTCTCATATCAGACAAGTGAGGCCTGTCACAGACAGAATGGAAGTGTAGAATATCTGGACAGAAAAAGAAATAGTATCATAAACCCTTTTGGTTGATTCCTGAGAAGTTTCAGATACATTGTCAAGAAATATAACACTGAAAAAGATATATCCAACTGATTTTTACTTTCTGAGGTTACATACTCTCAGAGGAGGCGGCCTGGTGACTCGTCGAACCTTGGTTTTGAACAGAAGAAAACAGAAGTTGTCAATCGAAAAGTACAGGAACCCTCCTCGCGAGTGAGTCACAAATGATCCAAAACTCTTCTCCACCATGCAGTGCCAAGCTGGTCCGTACAACACATCGAATTCCTGCAAAATCGATCAGTCACCACTATTAACGCTAAGCTGATTACAGGCAGGCTCCACTTGAGCTTTAAGTTCCTTCATTTATTCTCTTTTGTCATCCGAGATCTTAAATCCCGAAAGTTGACATCTAAGCATGGTTCTCCGACGATCCCGTGAAACCGTATTAGTTCGATCATAACATCTCCAGTGATGGTCAAACAACATGTGGAATTGTGGACAGTCAACTAAAGAGGAATAAAGACATAATTTTCTTTCTCTGGGGCTTCGTCCAAGAGTTTAAAATCGTTAATTGGACCACCAGATGGGCTCCTTCTTCAGAGCGAGAGCCATGGGAGTGGGGTTGGGTTGCGGGCTGTTTGAGGCGGCATCCATCAGAGCCCTGGTCAGTCGGAACGCTCGCTCTTGCATGGCCGCCGGCATACAGCAGGTACTATCTTATGCCGTGATGGATGGACCATACCCTCCTTACTCCTCCGTTTCGCAGTTCCAATTCCATTCCTCGCTGCTACGTCCTCCTGAACGAGACAGAGAGAGAGAGAGAGAGAGAGAGTTGGTAGCAGAAATATTTGACTGTCACCACGGAGGATTAAGGAGTCGGCTCTTTGCATATAAACCACTGATTATAAAATTATGCACTGCAAATCATGGCGATATGGCCGGTTCAACCAGCCGAACGATTTGTAACGGAAAAATTTTCTGTTAATTCGCGGTTACATGGATGAGATGACGCGTTCGTCTCTCATTTGAGGATGCACAGAACGCGGTGCCCAGATATAATCAACAACAACAAAACAAATGCTTGAGCCTCAGTGATCAAAGCAGAGGTAGGAGGAATAGGAATTGCACGAGCAAAACGAAACCCACCATTATAGTCTCGAACAATAATCCCAAGACCAGATTTCGAGGGACCTCTGGTTCCATCAAAATTCACCTTAAGGTCCTTCACAACTCTAGGAGGTGGTTTCAGCCAACCATGAATAGGGCTAGCTTGATGTGAAAATTGGCTCCCTGCGGTGGGAAATCTGTGTGCTCTATAATTGAGATCCTGTAACTGTGTGCTTTCTGCAATATGAGATGCAGCTCCCAATCCTGATGATGAAAAATAGTTTCATACCGAGCAAGCCAAGTATGCCATAAAATGGTAAAGCATTTGCCATAGACAGATAAAGAAGGGTCAGATTGAGCACTATCCAACAATATTATAATAGAGCCTATCCACAGTTGGTCAAACCTGAAGTTTCATGACTGGTTCCAATGCCAAATTCAGAAGCAAACCATACTTGTTTCATCTTCATTAGAACAACGAAGACATGATGTATCTATCCGAGGAAAAACCTTTTTAAGTCGAATTCTTGTTGGCAAAGAATCCTTTAGCAAATGCCATATAAATAATTGAATCTTAGGAGGTATAGTTTTGAAGGGCCATGGAGTGTGAAGGCCGTTCATCAGTGAGAAGACGGTAAGCTGCTGATGCAGTTGTGAACCATCTGGCCCACGTTGTGAGATCATTCTTGACAGTAGTAGGCCAACCATGTTAGAGTGCAGCTGCATGTATACCAGTTGGCCCATGTGCCTTTTGTTGGAAATATGGGGTCATAGAAACTTGAAGGAGAAGCGCTCTAAGGCATGTCTAAAGACACCATTTTTAGAACGTTATTTGTTCCCACTCAGTTTTACTATGTTTGTTGTTGGGTTATAGACAAATACGTTCCCAGGATACAATAGAGCCTTGGGCAAGAATTTGCAACCAGCAAAATTAAAGAGTCTTCAAAGAAACTTTCTATGAGACAATAACAGTTTAAATTGAGAGATACAAAAGTGATTTTCGAAAAACTTGTATTCAATTGCTTGATTCACATTCCTTAAATAATTTCTAAAGAGTCATCGAGAAGAGGAAGGTGTTGGTTCAATAAAGACTCTTTGAATAGTCACAATTTCAAACATTGTGATTTGTGACTATTAAAAGGTAGTTAACAGTTAATGATTATTATGTGTGTGCGAAGTGCAAGCAAAGTGCGCCTCTAAAGCGCCTCATTTTTGCTGCACACGAGTGCATGTACATTGCCCGGTAGCAAACCTCTATACTCTCCTCTTTATTTCCAAGGAGTGTAAATAAGGTCCTATTTAAAAATTCAAAACAAATTTTGTAATTTTCCAATGTGAGATAAGTTGAAAACTGATTTTAATAAGAGAAAAAATTATTTTCCAATACATGTGTGCAAGTGTTTTTTTATGTATTTGATCAATCAAAAAGGTGGAACCAAACATGCAAACATGGTGGGAGACAATCTAGTGGCTATGATTACTGAAATCAATATGGCATAATCATTTTATGGATGGTGGTTTGATTCAAGTGCCACAGTCCATGTTTACAAGGACATGTCCTTGTTCAAGACATATGAAGAAGTGACTGATGCACAGATATTTCTAATCTGAGACTCTTCTTCAATATGAAGGTGTTGCTGAATTTACTCCAAGGTAAGTTCTTTTGCCTTATGTAGAAACTTCTCCCTGTAGTCCTCCAAGAGGGTGAAAGTTTGGCAATTATTGCTCCCACTTGGAAAGAGTCAAGAAGGATGATATCAATGGATTGAATTCTATTGACTATCACTTATAGTTCATGAACTTACTCTTGTATGGGCTTATGGTCGTTCATGGTGAAGTCAAAGTATTATGCGATAAGATACTTATTCGTACTTGCACATTGTATTTGAATTCTAAAGCCTTTTGGATTTCTTTTGTAGATGAGAGTTCCTTGTAGAGGTTGTAGAGACAGTCTAATAGGGTATTAAGTATATGTCCTCAGCACAAAAGTGAATCATCTTCTCGTTTTGCTCTTTCCTTCTTTAGCTTTTCAGTGTCTTTGTCGGTGGGTTTAGGAAGTTGTTGCAGATTTGGATCCATGAGATAGTACAGTTTTAGTGTGATAAGAAAGAATATCATCTTGTCTTGCCATCAGCTGAAATTTGCTCCAACGAACTGGTCAAGTCAAACAAGGTCTTTGTTCATCATCTTGATCGAAATCATGGTTGCTTCTGCCTCCATTATAGAATAATGCTCTAAAATTGTTGGAAATATGGTGTCACATAAACTTGAAGGAGAAGCGCTCTGAGGCGTGCCTGTTGGGTTATAGGCAAATTCGTTAATAGGATACAATTGAACCTTGGGCGAGATTCTGCAACCATCAAAGTTGAAGAGTTTCCAAAGAAACCTTCTATGAGACGATAGCAGATCAAACTAAGAGAGACACATGTGATTTTTAAAAAAACTTGTGTTCAATTACTTGATTCATATTCCTTAAATGGTTTCTGAAGAATCATGGAGAAGAGGAAAGTTCTCGTTCAAAAAAGATTCTTTGAGTAGTCACAATTTCAAACATTGTGAATGTTAAAAGGTAGTTAACAGTTAATGACTGTTAAGTGCGCACGGAGTGCGAGCAAAATGCACCTTATTATGCCTCACACACACGTATGGTAACAAGCCTCCATACTCTCCTCTTTATTTCTAAGGAGTGTAAAAAGTCTCCTATTTAAAAACTCAAAACAAGTTTTATAATTTTTCAATGTGGGACAAGTTGAAAACTGATTTTAATAATAGAAAAAACTATTTTTTAAGACATGTGTACACTAATTGATCACTCAAACCCCATTGGATTTAATCCCTAATGAGATTAAAATCCAACACCTTTCATGAGCCCATACTAAATAAAGCAAGTTGTACTTCACTTTCGTCTTTTAATTGTAAAAGAGCTTCATCCTCTAATGGAGTTACTATATAAAAGGGGTCAGATAGATGCATGAGAGATAAATTTGGATCTGAAGATGTGAACAAAGTCTGAATGAGTTTTGAGGAGTGTTGGAGATTTGACAGTCGTCAGAAATCTAGGAATCATCCATCCCTTTTAGTGCCAAGATGCTATTCCTCGGCGTCCAGATTGATACATTGAGATGAAAGAATTTTGTGCATCGATCTGTCTCCTAATGAAGTTGGACCTCACATGGTGATCTATGTGGGGGCATTGGCTAGATTGCAAACGTGATAACTGATTTTCAATAGTAGTATAATACGATGTTTGAAACCACGTTAATGTGAGAACTCCACTGTTGCAGCTTCACAAGTATGGAATTGAGTTTTGTTGGTAAAGAGCCATGGACTTCATTCCAAGCAGATTGAGAGGCTTCCCTGAAATCATCTTTACGTAGCCAGAATTGCTCCATGTGTGATGGTCGATTGAAATTTGGGCTCCGTTTGGTGCATCTTTCTGCGTGGGACGTTGGCTGTTTAGAATCCCAGCAAACCGAATTGTGGTCTTTTCCCGTTTGATTGGGAAAAGATCTGACCATCAAAATATACCGCTCCAAAAAAACGTGTAAAGCTCATTTTGAGCTATTTTTGAGAACTATAAAACTTCTCGAGTCTTTTTTATTATGTCTTTGCACGAAAATATGCATGGAAAAAGGTACATTAACCAAACCATATTCAGGCTGCTAAAATCTTAATGCAAAAACTCACATTATTGGCTGTCTAATTTGCCGGAAAATCTTTAAAAAAGGCTTAAGAAATTGACACCTTGATCATTACTCATTAATATTTGGTGTTCATGAGAATCGAATGATGACCATATGTAAGGTGGCATTCAGGGATTTGAGGAAACATATGCAACCACTCAGCTGTAACGAGAAATCTATCAAGTCTTCTTCGCACTGAAATCTCATAAGTAAGGTGGTTAGACCATGTGAATGCTAACGTACAAAGCCCAAGTCTAATAAGCCACATTCAATTATTAGGCCATTAAGAGAGATAATATCATGTGTAGAAGTGGGACGTACGACCACCTTGCTTGTCAGCAGAAGAAGAAATAACGTTAAGATCTCAACATAAACACTAAGGTTTATTGGTGGATTGATGAAAAGCAATAATATTCATAGATTGACGAGCAACATGAGAAGGGGGAGCATTGATGGAAGAGTGGTCATCGGTAGTACTTAGCCTCAAATTTTATTTATTTTTAATATTTTTTTCAAAGTTTGGTCTTTTGGGAACATGTTTTTTTTTAATTAAAAAAGGTTGGGGTTTCACTCGTATCATTTTCAAAAGATATGATACGATATGTCCAATACAAAATCTATCGTATTGATACTTTAAACTATGGCCCTATGTGTTATATCTGGACAATCCAATCGCCTTGTGATAAGCTACATGCTGATGGTTAATTGGTCTCGTGTTATACACTTACATACCATCAAGTTTTATTTTATATATCATCATCATTATTATTATTATTACTATCTTTTTTTATAAAAAATTTGTTTAATTTTTTTATTTTCTTTTTTCCCTGAGAGAGACTGTTGTTCTTAAATATTAATTGGATGATTTGGATCTAATTCTCAGCTCTTATTGGGTCAACAGGAGTCTATTTGGCTTGTTATAGGCTGGGTGGTCAAGTGATAAAATCTTTGGCCAATAGGACACTTGTCTCAATCTGAAGGAAATTGACTTGGACACAGTCTTCCCAACATTCCCATTTGCATTTAATGCACAAAGCGACATTGGGGGTTTAGGTGTGTAATATATATATGTGATGTGTGCTGTTTTGGCTTACATAAAATGTTAACCATCTCACTTCGTCCCAAATCGGTGAGACCAATTCGGATTTAGCTGTCTCATGTAGGGGTGTAATTGGATCCGACTCGGATTGGATATAGCAAAATCTATATCGGATTTTTTTATAAATTTTCTAAAATATCAGAAATATTGAAAAATCATTTATTTTTTAATCTTTATATATAATAAATTAATATAAATATAACACATTCAATTTATTATATACATAATTTTACATATAATATAATATATAGAATATATTTTTATAATTTTAAATATAATTATATAAAACTTATAGATTAAAATTAATAAATGTTATATTATAATGGGATTCAGATTTTAATCAGATTGGATGAGGTCAAATCTGAATCCGATCCAATTATTAATCGAATGTAGGTTGTAACATTCGAATCCGATCCAACTACATATATATACACCATTGAAATAACCGAATCGGATCTTGAATTTTCAGATGCCATTAACAGCCCCAGACTCATGTTGCTCTTGCTTCACGAACAAAAAAAGACAAACAATGGTTATATATTATGGCTGCTTACTCAAAAAATTAAGCCCATATACCTTAATAAGTGAGCATGGAGGATTTGGATGTCTTCACATAGATTTCTTATGCAGTATTAATCAGATCATATTAAACAATATGGCATTACACTTAATAAATCTTGATAGTTTATTACACCTCTTTCTCAAAACAAGCCCCTATACCTAAATAATTGAGAATAGAGGCTTCAAATGTCTTTGAACATCTCCAAAATCATATAAAGGCTTCAAATTTCTTATACGGTATTGACTACATCGTATTAAACAATATCACGCCAATTCCATAATCCCTGATAGTTTGTTGTCTTTCTTGCTCAAAACAAGCCCCTATACTCGTACATGATGGCTTTGATTGTCTTTGAACCGAAATCTCATAGATTTTCTATATGATATTAATCAAACCGTATTTGTTTTTATTAAAAAAAAAAATCTTTATACTTTATTAAGTATGTTGCACAATGGAGAGATTTCAACTAGCTGTGAAATATGATGCATTAAGAGTCTTTAGAAGAATGAGACACTGGGCAAAAAGGAGAGGGGGAGAGGAAGAGGAGGTTCAAGGGTTCAATATTATTGCGTAGGGGCAACCAGGCAAGAGGACTATAACAGTTGGTTAAGCAACTATTTATGAAGCTTTACCCTGTTCAAAACCTTCTGCCCTAAAAGTCTAAAACCCATTCAAAAAAATAAATTTCACCTTATTCAAATCCTTTCACCCAAGAATTGTGGAAAACCTTCTTTTCTACCACAAGTCTTCTTCCACCGCTCACTCCAAATTCTATTTAGTTTTCTACCCATTGGGATGCTCTATTCATTGCTCAAAGTCGTCTCACTACTCTCTTCAATTCCAATAGATTACTTCATTTTTTTTCTTTCTTTTTTCATTAAATTTCCATTAATACTGTTTGAAAATACAATTAGCTTAAATGGGCTATTTCGTAATTTTATCTTCCCGGTCAACTCCTTTAGTAAAAAGGGAAAACATGTCTAAATCTAAAAATTCAGGGGATCTTTGTCACAAATGAAAGTTTGGGCGGCTAAATATCACAACATCAAAGTAAAAGATGGTAATCTGTAATTTACCCTACAAAATATTATAAATCTAATATTTTTCTTTCTTTGTTCATTAAATTGTTTGAAAATACAATTATCTTAAATGGGCTATTTAGTAATTTTATCTTCTCGGTCAACTCCCTTAGTAGAAAGGAAAAACATGTCTAAATCTAAAAATTCAGAGGATCTTTGTCACAAATGAAAGTTTGGGCGGCTAAATATCACAACCTCAAAGTAAAAGAGGGTAATATGTAATTTACCCTACAAAATATTATAAATCTAATATTTTATATTATAGGCCCAAGGCCTATACCAGCCTATCCTACAGCACAACCCATTATAACCCGAATAAATACTGCTTTATGAGAAGGAAAAATGTCTCTTTTGTCAAAGTATGACCATAAATGTTTTTAGAAATATTGAATAGGACTGCTCCTAGATGACTTTTGGACTATAAACGGTGAAATCTTTAGATTGTTGCTTGTAATCCTTAAACTGGATAATTACATCTATATCTATTTATTAAAACTAAATGTGCCAATTTGGCACTTTCCTTCTTTCTCCTTGTTTCTTAAAGATATTTATTTTTTTTTCTCTTTTTTTTATTTTCTAATTTTAAAATCGAACAAAGTAACTAAAGTGACTAATCACCTTTAAGGCTTTTATCTCCCTCGTTAATTCACCATAAACTCTTTCCTCTTTCTCATTAACTCCTTTTATTATCTCTCCTTGTTAACTACTCATTAATTATGCAATTAACTCTTTTATTGAATAACTCATGCCACTAAGGGTTAGTCCAATTGGTGTGTTGGATGAATTGTCCCAGTGGTGGTAAGATTTCGAATCCTACTATTATCAAAGAAAAGAGATGTTGATGTGGTGTCGTACTGTTCACTTAAACTGTACAAATTTGCATTTGTACTCCTTCCAAACTCAGCCTAAGTAATACAAAAAAATATATATTTAACATTCAATTATAGTTATTAATAATAACTAACTATATTGAAATGGATATATATATATATACGTTTCTATCTAGCACCAATACGCTTGGTGTTAAGCAAAGATCTCTTGCAGGAAGGTTGGTTAGAGATTTTTGTAAAAACACTGGCCCTTGTTAGTTCATACATTTTGAATGTGTTTGGTTACAAATTTAATTTTCATTAATTTTTTTCACCTACCAAAATAATTATTGAGGTATACACAAAGTGGAAATATGCAAGACCGCACTAACAAAACACAAATCAACCATGTGGGCCCAACATCAAGAACATGAAATATAGAAAAAGAAAAAAAAAGGAAAGAAACTAGAAAAACTTGCATTTGGTTGCATAGAGAAAATATAAAAGAAAATTCAAAGAAAGCAATCACCACATATTTAAAACTAATTAAAAGGAAATTAGTTTGCTGAATAAGATAGGCAGTCGTGCAAATGAAGAAAAGAGCTTGGAACTTACAAATAGAAATGGAATTTAAAAATTACAAAAATAAAAATAAAAGTAATAATATGAATAAGTACAAAATGTATAACAATTTCATCAAATTCATAATAGTATATTCAATAAAGATAATATATTCAGAAAGCCATAAAATATAGTAAAACATCATATAATTATGCCTCATATTGCTTATTTTAAAACTTCAAAGATCCATAAATTGTCGGCCTAGGTCTCAAAAACCGCCAACATAGATTATTATCAATGCATTGCCAGTGATCAATGTCGACATAAGTTTTCACAACAGTAGTGGCTGACAGATAGTTGACTACCAGCCATCTATGGGTAAAAATCTATGTTGTCAATTTTTGAGACCTAGGCTGGTGGTTTATGAATGCTGACCCTATGGAGAATTAAAATGAGCAACATGGAGCACTATGGTCTCATTTAAGTGACGCAAGTTACCCAAAAATAAGAATTTTGTAATCAAACGCTCTCATGTAATTCATTCTTGCCCAAAATGAGTAAGAATTGAAAGAATGAGGCGCATGGCAACGAAACAAACATGGGCTAAATTTTTATAAATGGAAGGAAATCATCCTCTTAGAGACACAACTGATAAGAACAATTGTACAACCTATAACTCAATTCTAATCAAGACACAAGGAAGAAATTTGGGTGTAAACACTAAAGAGCTTCTGCACTTGTGGGAGTTTTGTTTCTCCAGTATTAATAGTATTTGGTCAATTAATTCATCAAAGTTCCATGTTGATCAAAAAATTAAAAAAAAAAAAAGAAAAGGAAAAATATGATCAAAATTAAATTGGAATTTTTCTTAGGAAACATTCCTGGGCAAAGGGGGTAACTCTCAATTAGGGAGTACAAATTTTAAGAATATCAAAATTATCCCAACTCCTTTTAGATTTGTATAAGGGTAGGCTTTCTTGAATTTTGTCAATTAATAAGTTGATTTGTTTCTATGTTAGGGATATGCAAAAACAAAAAAAAAAAAAAAAAAAATTCCTTCTTTTGGTTCAGGTTTGAAGTTGTAGAGCTGTGCAGCTGTTAGATCAACCATACAGTAGTTTTGGACAACCATATGGATGTATGGATGGCCATGCAGCAGCCGAGACTCAAAACATGGATCAATTTTGGTCCGTGTTCTTTTCTAGATTGATTAGGTCTTCAAGGGCTCCGCGATCCTAGTTGATGCATGGTTTGTGGTTTAATTCACATGATGAATGTTCCTCCCTCTCTTTAAAGGGTGTATTCCTCTTGTGTGGTCTTTATTTAAGGCCAGTTTAAGGGGTGCTTTATTCAAGAAAGGAATAAGAAATAAGAGGTGGGGGAAGAGAGAAAGAAAAGACAAGAAAAAATAGAGCTAAAAGTCAACTGGTGAAGCTCCTTTCTATTACTTATAAGGCGACAATACAAAAAATATGTACAAAGTCATCAAAGAATTCCCTTGCAGTACAAACATTGACAAATACAACACTTTCCCAAGTTGGGATATAGATGTCTATCATGCTCAACTTGTCACAAAGTACATTGCGTTGCAAGTGATGAAGGCCTTTTCTAAAAACATCTACTAATTGCTCCTTGGAACAGACATAAAGGGTATACACCTCCCCACATTCAATTTTCTCCTTAATAAAATGTTTACTTTGTTCAATCATGTAGTATTTGATTTGCTGCAATGTTAATGACAACCTTATTGTTGTGGAAAAGTGATATAGCATTATCAACTAGGAATCTTAACTCACCCAACAAGTTCTTTATCCACAAAACCTCCACAACTCCATGTAGCATAGCCTTATACTTGCTAAAAACATTGAATCTAGCCACAACACCTTGTTTCTCACTTTTCCAAGTGACTAGGTTTTTTCCAACAAAGGTGCAATGTCCACTTATAAACTTCCTATCATCTACTGACCCAATGTAGTCTGCATCTATATAAACTTGAACCTTCAAATGCCCATGCTTCTTGAACAACAAACTAATCCATGGAAACTTCCTAAGGTATCTAAGCAGTCTCTCAACAACCTCTAAATAAGCAACCTTGGGAACATGTATAAACTAGCTAAAGACAACCACTGCATAGGCAATGCCAATCTTAGTTGTAGATAGATACAAGACTCTTCACATGAGTCTCTAGACCTATTTCACATCTTTTATGGGATCCCAACTATAATCGCCCAACCTATGATTTGAGTCAATAGGAGCATCAACAAGCTTTATTCCTAGTTTACCTTACATGTGTCCAACAAGAGATGCAAAATGTATTTCCTTTGTGAAATGAAGATCCCCTTTCGAGAACAGAAAACTTCATTTCAAGGAAATAACGTATGAAACCCAAACCTTATACTTCAAACTGAGTGACTAAGAATTCTTTCAACTTCTTTATTTCTAAAAACTCACTAGTGATGACAATGTCATCAACATAGACTATGAAAGTTGCAATCTTCCCTTGTTCCCTCTTTACAAATAGGGTGTGGTCTGACTGACACTATCTAAACCCCATCTATTATATTGCTAAGTGAAATATGCTAAACCAAACCCTAGGGAACTATTTTAAATCATAGAAACTTCTTCAATTTGTAGACTTTCTACTCACTCTCTTTAGCACAAAATCCAGGAGGTTGAACCATGCGTACTTTCTCTTCTAAATCACATTTGAGGCATTCTTGATATCTAACTAATGGCAATTCTCACCCAAATTAGTTGTCAATGTAAGTGAAACTCTGATCAAATTCATCATAGCTATAGGTGCAAATGTCTTTGCATATCCACTGCATACACCTGTATAAACCGCTTAGCCACCAACCTGGTCTTAATCCTTTCTACTATGTCATGTACCTTGTGCTTTGCTATGAATTCCCATTTACATCCCACCAATTCCTTTCCTTCGGAAAGATCCACCAACTCTCAAGTACCATTCATATATGACTAGGGAAAGTTATTGGGAGGAATATCTTTTAAATTACTCATTTCCTTTAAGTCAGATTTGGGCCATTGATTGGTCTTGTTAATATTTAACTTGGGAGTGATTTTATCTAGAAAGTTAGAAAATTATCATGCTTCATTTGTTACAATGGAATGACTGAATGTAAGCTTGGCCTAAATGATAGAGTGCTACTGGAAGCTCAAGGTAGACCAACAAAGGAGAAAGCGATTGATCTAATGATATCAAATTTCACTAGTATGTACCCAAATGCTTCAATAGTTATATTATGCATTGGTTCATAAGAAATAATGCAAGTTCTACTTCAACCCAACTGCGAAGGGTGACATTCTTACCACAATTGTATGTTCCAACGACTCTTTAGCCCAACTTCTACTTTTCCTTTTCTATTTCCATTCAGCAAGAAGGTCAAAGGTTACAGTCCTATTTCACATTTCATTGTCAATGGCCATAGATGAATGGGCTCTGTAATTTACTATACATGTTCTTTTCTTTACATTTCTTTAACTAATAAATTGTCTAGGAGTATATCTTGAGAGCTAATAACTGTTGAAGAAGCAGCCCTAGAGAGAATTTCCTATGTATGTGAAATTTGAGATACCATATTCTTCCGTTTCAAGAATACATCATATTCCTTTAAAACAGAGATTTTGCTCTCTTTATTGCTGGGTTGCTTCATAATTTCATTTATTTTTTAGTTGATCTGCAATGCTTGACATTTTAGTAATTAGAAGTATTTTTTCTATGTTTATGATAAACTATTAAGGAAAAAAATGTAAGGTTATACCTATAAAAAATACGAAAAAAGGTTGTACGTACATGGTGTGATTAATCATGCCAACCTTGTACCCTTTAGATGTGCTTCCTTCTAAACAATGGTTGTTACTTCAGCATCTTTTCATTACATATTTTCACATGGCTAGTCGTTGAGGCCCCATGCGACACTTGGTGTATGTCAAATTAGTCAAAACAACACTTTGTTTGGTAATAGATGGCAAGCACAAATGCACAAGTTTGTGTCAAGGGGACCTTGTGCCTAACCTTTACACAGTCTTGGAACCACTCAACTATCTACCTCCCCTCAAAGAGTAACTTGAACTTCTAGGGGAGTGACAAAATGATACATTAAGGGTGTTAAAAAATCATATAGATAATTACAATAATGCCATTGGCATTCCCCCCATACAGAATACATGTATTGCTCCACCCAAGATACACTCGATGACACACTAATGGCATGTCGCGGGCACAGTGATGACACTTGATGGCGTGGTATGGTCTTCATTTGTGATAGTCTTCCCCCACTCAATTTAGTCTTCGTCCTCAAAGACCCGCTTCTGCTTGCTGCTTAGGTTTGTTGTTGATGAGGGAGGATTCTTCAACTACTCCATGGACTTCATCTCTTCCAAGGCCCGAACATATGCTTGGGTGGTAGGCTGGTGTTCGCTCCCTAGGTTGGGGAATCCTAAGGCTAAGTTTTGGGCTAAGTTAAAGGAAAAGTTGGGGCCAGGTTTTGGTCAAAATGAGGCTTTGGATTGTTTGGGCAGTGGTTCCCATGATTTTTCCCCGAAGGATGGATCCTCACAAGGTTCCTATGAGGGTTGGATTGAGGAATGTTGTGGAAAGGGTACCGATGTGTTTTCCACCCGATGGTGGTGGTAGCGGAAGTGGTTGTGGCTAGGGATGACCTTGGGTCTTCCAGGCATCTTCTTTGTTGGATGTTTGTTGTGCTATTGTTGGTGCTGGAATGGCTTTGACGGAGACTACTTCTTTGGGGTGACTTCCAGATCCGTTCTAGTGTAAGCAAGATGCTGGAGTGGGTGCCTTCTCTACTGCTGGTGTGGCGCTAGCTTTATGGGTATCTGCTTCTAAGTACAACTACAAGGTTGAAAGCTGCTTTTCATGTACCTTGAGTCCATGTAGGAGACATGCTTGAGCAAGTTGTCGATGTGTGCCATGAAGGCTGCTTTCGCCTGCATGAGAAACTCCATTCCAAGGACAACCTGAAAATCATCCAAAGGTACCATGGAGAAGTTGATGTTTCCCTTCCATGGTCCCACTTGAAGCTCTACCCCTCAGGCCATGGCATCTATTGCCTTGGCCCTCGAGTTAATGACCTTGATCCAACTTGTTTGTATAGAGGTGGTCAAGACAAGTCATTTTCCCTTGGCAAGAGAGTTGAAGTTGTGGGTCACAGTTATATCTACTAGGGCTTAGGTTGGCCTCCCACTGAGGGTCATGTCTACATATTTCAATGCCTTGTAGGCCTTGTTGGGCTGCTTGGATGTGGTCTCCTTCTTTACCATGGCATTTATAAATTAGAGGGCACCTAGTCTTGGTGCTTGTGTGTGCTTCTCATCACTCTCTTCATCATCACTTAATTTGGCAATGAGGGCATTAATTTTCTTTTGCATGGGGCAATCACTGGTCCTATGCATTTTATTGCAAATGAAGCAAGGTGTGGGAGGAGTTGTAGGTCTCCTAGTGTACTTGTGGCTTTGATAGCTTTGGGCTCCTTGTGGCTTCTTTCCTTGTAGGTAGTTATTAGGCTTGTTGGAGTGCACTTGTTTCTCCCGAGTGACAACCAACTGTTGGTCTCTCCCACTCAGGCTCATGATACGTGGGTTGAATGGTTTTTGTTCTTCTTCATTAGGTGTCCTTAGATCAACAAGTTGTTCAGCTACCGGCATGGCTGTTGCAAGGTCCTTTACCCGACAACATTGAAGCTCAAGCTAAGCCCAGGGCTTGATACTGTCCATGAAGTTGAACAAGAGATCTTTGTCAGACATGTTGGAGATCTCAAGCACCAAGGCCAATAATTCTTTGACGTTGTCATGTAGTGAGCCTTGATGTCTAAGGTTCTTCATTCTCCTACATACCAGGTACTCCACATTCTCGGGGCAGAACTATCACTTAATAGCATGCTTAAAGTTAGCCCAGGTGTCGATGGTACGTGAGCCATGCTCAATGTCTTGGCAACACCTATGCCACCATAACATCACAATGTCAATTAAATACATGGCGATTTTGCGTACCTGAGTTTTGTCATCATTGATGACAGTAGCAAAGAAATATTGCTCTAATAGCCACAAGAAATTGTTAAGCTCTTGAACACCTCGAGCACCTGAGTATGGAGTCGATCAATGAATCTTTATGTGCATGTAAGCTGGAGAGGATAATGTGCTAGTAGTGTTAACCAGAACCCCTTTTAGGAGAGTCATCTCATCCCTCATTCGTCCAATTGTGCTTGAAATCAGTCCAACATGCCTTGAAGGCTACTTTGGAAAGGCCCAGCTTTCGAACGTTGCAAGTTGCCATGGATCTCCCTAAGGGCTCCATTCAGATGGTCCTCCAGTTCTACCACGGCATTTTCAACTATCTCCACATTGAGGTGGTGTTCTTCAACCTAATCTTGTATTTCACCTACATTTGCTTCACAACGTAGGATATACATGTCCATGCTTGCTAGCTAATCACCTAATTTTCCCTGTTTGTTTATTTAAGCGGTTTGGCCCTTTGGGGCTTGGCTTTTGAGGGGTTCATCTTTCAAGGCCACATTGGTGTCATGTGCTTGGGCAATACCAAGCAAGATATCATTGGCAATGTTGCGATTGCTCTTCATTTTTTTTTTATCAATAACACTTTCATTAATTCATCAGTAGAAAATTTACAAGTGGAAGACAAACACACTTATCTTCCAAGAGTCACAAAGAGCTTCAAGAAAGGAAAAAAGAAAAAGACACTATCGTTATAGCTTAGCCCAAAACAATGTATCCCTTTCTGCCCCTTGTTTAGCTAAACCGTCAGCTAGGGAATTAGCCAATATTTTAATCCAACATGTCTTAACTTCCATCTCCCACACCAACCACTTGAATTTCCTCTTCTCATTATTGTACTTCCATAAATCATTCTGATCTTTAGTCAGCCACCCTATCACCACCTCTGAATCCCCTTCAATTATGAGTTTCTTGATGTTCAATTCCTTAGCTTTCCAGACTCCTTCCATAACTGCAAAGATCTCAGCTCTAAGGGAGTCACCCACTCCAATTGGGTCTGAGAACATAGCAGAGATGACCCCATTTTCATCCCTAAAAACACCCCCGATTCCCGATTGTCCCGGGTTTCCCCTACTACACCCATCAAAGTTTAATTTCAAGAATCCACTAGGTGGGGGGGGGGGGTCCAAGCCACACTCATTACTGACTTGGTCTGCGTGCAATTTGCAATTTCACCCCACTTCCTCAACATGTCATCCACAGTGTAATCTGTGAATAGATCCAAAGATTTCAGCCACTGTACCGCCCTAATATGTATGATAGCCCTCAAATCTGCTGCTCCTCTCTGAGTTTCTGAGAATATCATGGAGTTTGTTTCTTCCCACAGTGTCCAACATACTGCAGCCCTTAGTCCTCTCCACATTGTCCTTCCCCTTTTTATCCGCCACCTGAAAAAGGAAGGGAAGAAAAGGCCCTACAAGTCTGATGGGGGGTTCCAACTGCATCCAAATAAGGAGAAAGCCCAATCCCAAATTGACCTCGTAAAGTGGCAAAACACCAGTAGGTGAAAACCAGTCTCCCCATCCTCTTTACACAAAACACACCACAGAGGTGACAAGCAAGTATTGGGTCTCTTCTTTTGGAGTAGATCACCAATGTTGATTCTTTCCAAATAGGCTTCCCAACAATAACTACCAACCCTAAGGGGTATAGCTCTGCACCAAACCTCACCAACAGGGAAAGGGGGAAGGGTAGGACTGGTGGACTGACTTAAGACTTTGAAGAACGAAGCACAAGAGAAAATACCATTGGGGGTAGGTGTCCAAATTCTAGAATCCACCCTAGTGGGGTCTAAGACAATGTTATCAATAAGTGCAATAAGGCTCGAAATAGTGAGTCTGAGTCCCTCAAATCCCTTCTTAGACCCAAGTTCCACCCAATCCCAGAAGTGGAAGAAGATGGGGGGGTGAAAGACGAGATCGACTCATTTTTCAAATCAGAAAGAGCATACAAAGACGGAAACTGATCCTTTAGAGGGGCGCTCCCCACCCAGGTTTGTTCCCAAAACTTTATGGAGTTACCGGAATTCAAGTCATACCTGATATTAGGGAAGAAAACCGGTAGCAAGTCATGAATGGCTTTCCAAGGAGAATTGCTTGTGGTCCTATCTCTAATTCCAACATCCCATCCATTATGCTCCAACCCATGTATACTTGCCACTACTCTAGTCCATAGCTTCTCCTTCTCCATAGGAAACCTCCACAACCACTCCCCAATAGAGTCATATTCCTTCTCCTAATACTCCCAAGCCGAAAACTACCACATGACTTACTCCTACACACTATCTCCCAACTAACTCTATGATCCCTCTTCTCCTCTCCTGACTCCCACAGGAAATCTCTCATTAGCTTCTCTAATCTGTTAGCAATCTTCACTGGGGTTTTAAACACCGACATGAAAAAGATGGGTAAGTTAGCAAGCATGGCCTCAATTAGTGTAATTCTCCCACCAAGAGAGAGGTAGTTCTTTTTCCAGGATACCAATCTTTTTTCAAACCTTTCCATCACCGGGTTCCAAAAACTCTCTTGGGATTATCACCTAATGGCAACCCTAAGTAGTTCAAAGGCCACCCCGAAACTTCACACCCTAGCACTTCAACACTCTCCCTGATCTCTCCCTCCTCCAAATTCACCCCCACTACACACCTTTTCCCAAGGTTAACCTTCAAATTGGACATCTGCTCAAACAGTTGTATCACCGACTTCAAGTTCCTGATAAACCTCACATTACCGCCTTCACAAAACAGAATCGTGTCATCAGCACATTGTAAGTGTGTGAGGGAGGTTTCCAAGCCCCCTAGAATCTGCTCTGTGAATCAGTTTCCCCAAAACCTCCGCAATTAGAATGAACAAGAAGGAGAAAGGGGGTCTCCTTGTCTTATACCCCTACTGGCTGGAAAGAAATCTACCACTGTCCCATTCACTAGTACCGAATAATGACAATTCCGGACACAACCTATGATCCACTTACACCATCTAGCCCCAAACCCGAATTTAGTTAAAATTTTCCTCAAGAAATCCCAGTCCACCAAGTCATAAGCCTTTTCCAAGTCAAGCTTACAGACCACTCCCTTCTTCTTATCCCTCTTAAAGTTCTCCACTCTCATTAACAATTAAAATCTGATCTGTAATTTGTCTTCCACTCACAAAAGCTCCTTGATAGTGTGCAATGATATCTGGCTTCTCAGTCTCAAAGACAATTGTGCAGGTTCCAATGTATATGTGAGGAGCTCCTGCTCTAATACCAACTATCATGAGGCTAGTTATTTAGGCCCCGTTCAACACTCAGTGAGTGCCGAATAAGCTTACAAGACAAAGCAATAACACAACAAAGGCTATAAAGATGGCACACAAATTAGTCAAAAAGGCACTTTGTGTTGCAATAGATGAAAAGCACAAGCACACAAGTTAGTTTCGATGGGGACCTCGTGCTTAACCTTTACATGGTCTTAGCACCACTTAACTACCTACCCCCCTCAAAGAATAGCTTAAGCTTTTTGGGTGATAAAAGGATACATTAAAGGTGTTGAAAATCATATTGATAATTACAATAATGCCATTTGCATTCCCTCATACAAAATATGTATCGCCTCACCCAAGACACACTCAATGACACTTTAATGGCATGTTGCAAGCATGGTGATGGCACTTGATGGCGTAATGAAGTGTTCCCTTCTGACAATATGGTGGAAAAGCTATATTCTTGACATGTGACAAAGGGCTTTGGAACGAAAAAGTTATCATAGTTGGAAGGTGAGGTGTTGAATATTGGACAATTGTAAGCTAGTGTTGGTATGAACCCAGACATGCTTCCCTATGGTGAACCAAGAAAACAGAGAAATGATTGGATTTTTTAGGGAATCCAAATTGAGGTTTATCTTTAAAAGACAAAAATAAAAATTGAATATTAATGATTTCAGCTGAGCATTCTAAATTGTTGATAAGTCCTCTACATATGGTTATTGCACCAAGGTCTACTTGATAATATTTCTACTAATATTTAGGGCCCGTTTGGTTCGTGGAAATAGGGGTCTGGAATCATAATCGAAATGGGCCATTCCAATTCCAATAGTTAGGTTGGATGGAATCGGAATCCCATTCCCATTCCTAGTGGAATGGCATTTCCCCATTTAAGGGAATGGCCATCCCCCCTCCCTTGAGAATGAAGTCCCATTCCAGCTTATTCTGATTCCTATATGAACCAAACAGACTACATGAATAAATCATTCCGATTCCAATTCCAATTGCAAACCAAACGGTCCACATGGCTAAATAGTCAACCTCTTCATAGGAAAATTTGAATTTTGTTTTTGTTCAAATGATTTCCTTGGCACAAACTCTTAGTACAGGGATAGCAAGGAAGAAACTTGAAGATATTCTTACATGTTCCATCTCTAATAAGGGAGAAACTTGGGGATATTCTTACATGTTCCATCTCTAACAAATTAGAAAACAGGTTTGCATTTTGTTGTTCATCCATAGTAGTTTTTCTGGACTATGTGGAAAACATCATGGACCTAAAAAGCATGAAGTCGGTTTTGGGAACTACTAATGAATTGTTAATAATTAATTAATAAAATTAATTGTCAACAATTAATTGTGAGACACCAACTTTACAAGAAATTTTAGTGATCAAATGCATAATCAATCCTCATTTTCCTAGCACATGTAAATTTAATAGTTCACCTAATTTACTCTATATGCTCAAAATATGAATACTTATTTATCTTTTTGTTATTTTCTTTGTGGGTTGAACATACGCAAGGAGCAACTCTTAATGTGTGGATGGAGACAAGTGGATAAAATTTTTACATATTGCATTTAATATGTATTAAAATACATTGACATTAGTGAATTTACCTTTACACGTAAACAAAACAACAATTAATATAAATAAAATATAACAAAAATATGGGGCAAAGCCCCTATTTTGGCATCAAAAAAGAAGGAAGAAACATAGAAGAACAGTGGGGCAGAACTTGTTTTGGCGTCAAAAAAAACAACAGGGAAAAGCATAGAAGAACAATGGGGCAAAGCCCCTGTTTTGATATCAAAAAACAGCAGGGAAAATTAAAGAGCCCTACTTTGGAGATAAAAACAAAAGACGAAAAACGTAAGGAGAACAATGGGGCAAAGCCCTGTTTTGGGTGTAGAAATAGAGAGAAAAAAAATGGAGAATAATGATGGGGAAGAGCCCCTGTTTTGGAGGTAAAAATAGAAAGGAAAAATTGAAGAACAATGGGGTAGAGCCCCTGTTTAAGGTGTAAAAACAGAGACAAAAAGAATGGGGCAGAGCCCCTGTTTTAGAAGTAAACCAAGGAGAAAAAATGAAAATTAAGAGTGGACAGAGCCCCTGTTTTGGCATGAAAACAAAAGGGAAACAAGAATGGCATGGAGCCTTTCTTTTGGTGTCAAAAACCAGTGGAAGAAAAGGAGGAAAAGGAGGAGAAAGATCATGCCTTTTCAATTTTATGGCTTTTTTCACTAACACTCAAAGTTTCAAACACTGGTTTGTCTTTCTCTCTATGTTAAAAAAAAAAAAAAACATAGTGTTTATCTTCACATACCATATCACTAAATAGAAAATAAAACAAAAGCAGGCCTTTAATACATACTAACTACTCTCAACAAAACCTAAAACATAAAAATTTATAGAGGTTTATTAAGGTGCTCACTTGGGCCACATGGTGCCTGTCCTGAGGCGGGTGACTAGGTACAGAGGTGAAAGTTTCTGGGCCTTAACCCAGGCGAGGCGCCCAACCTAATGAGCACAAAAACTCTCCGCCTAAAACACCGGAAAAGGGCACACCAGTTCATGACCATGTCATGAAGATGATAAGCTACAACAATAAGCTAGAGTCCCTATGGTCATGTTTAGATGTAGACATTAAAACTGATGAAATCCTCAGATCTCTTCCACATTCTTTTAATTGATTCATATTGAATTACAATATGAACAAGATGAATGTCACCTTCCCTGAACTTTATAATATGTTACAAAGAGTTGATGAGCTAATAAAGAAGAAGCCTATTGTAATGCTCAAGGAAGCCCTACAATCAAATCAAGATAACAATATCTTTTAAATGAATTCAGGGATTACTTGAGGGATAATGGGGTTGTATCACAATTAACACCACTAACAATATCACAACTTAATGGTATAGTAGACAGAGGGAATACAACCCTATCAGATATGGCTAGGTCCCTTTTCAGTCGGTTAGAATTAAGCCTGGTCTTTAGTATACATTAGAGACTACAATCTACTTGTTGAATGGAGTTCCAACAAAATCAATTCCAAAAACTCCTTATGAGCTATGGACTAGTAAAAAGCCAAGTGTAAGAGACTTGAAGATATGGGGATTGTCTAGCACAAGTCAAGAAAATTGGAATCTAGAATAAATAAATGCCTATATGTATGCCATTCTAAAGATATTATAGGGTACAAATTCTATGATCCTAGTGAGCAAGAAGTCTTCATCAATAGAAGCAGCCTTCAAACTTAGTAATAAAACGTGCCAAAAGTAATTATTGGTGACAAGAACACTACAGTAGTGGAAGAGTCCCAACCAGATTCTAGTATTGTAGTTCCTACTATAGGGTACCAACTTAAGGGTCGTTTGATAATGACTAAGGTGACTTAATTGAAAGCTTGCTGATTAGTCTTTTAATGAACAAGTTTTCGAGGTTAGAGGCCCCATAATTTCTGAAGCTAAAAGTTCTATAGATAATTATTTTCTTGAATATTTTATTAAGCCATTTTATCTGCTAAAAAAAATGGCAACAAGTCATTCAGTTCAGCAACTTCATCCATTACCAAATGTTAGGCTTGCCTCGAGGGGTGTGGTAGGGGATCTGGGGGCAGAGCCCTCGGCCCAACCGCTAGGTTCAAAAAAAGAAAAAAAGCGTGAAATTTTCAGAAGGCACATGCCTGAGCTGAGGCACAAGGCGCATCAGGCGTGCGCCTTTTGAAAGGGCTGGGCCTAGTACCTAGGCACGCCTAAGGCACACCTTTTAAATCACTAGGTATACCCAAGTTCCCAGACCTCGTGTTCAACTTGGATATGATCAAGAAATATTCATAATGGAAAATCAGGAAAGTGAGGAAGATTCTTCAACCTATATAAAAAAGTTATGTTAGACATAGATTCTCAAAAGTAGTGAATGCTACGTGGGTTGAGATGGACTTAATGAAAACCAATAGAGTTTGTGCTCTTGGGAACCACCACTTCATGTGAAAGCAAATGGTTACAAGATGATTTAAGAGAAAGAAGGGCCTAGATGGTAAAGTTGACTACTTACAAAGTCTGGTTGGCTGCAAAGGGTTATAAAGAAGATATTCGCTATGGTTATGATTAAGTTATTGCAAGATCTTAAGAACTTATGTTATTGCAGTTGTCTGAGAAAGTTAGCTAAGTAAAAGAAATTGCAAAACTTGAAAGAAAAGAACCAAACACAAAGCACACAAGATTTTTTTAGAGGTTAGGCTAGCCCTGCCTACGTCCTCTACCTCAAACCACCACAAAGGATTTTCACTAACGGATGGACTTCCCAAGCATTGACCAAGCTTTTACCACCAACAGGACTTCACGAGTGCTTGCAATGCCTGAACCAATTGGACTTCATAGGTTCTTCCCAACCTGAACTGGCAAGACTTTCAGGTGCTTGCAATACCTTGTAGTTGGGCTTAACAGAGGTTCCAACAAGACCTTAATGGTGTTCAATAGGTTGAACACCTACCTACTCAAATATTCGTTGTCTTGAGCATAGGAGCAGGTTTACAAACAAGAGCAGCCTCTTAATAGGTAGATGTATACAATACAAACTTCAAACTATCTCAATTGCTAGAGTATTCACAAATTCTCAACTCAAAAAACAAAACCCCAATAGATGGATGAGACTATACAAACTTAAAAGCTTCTCATCTTTGCTCACCTCTAACACTATTAAAGCATAAGGATCTCTTCTTCAAAAATGACTTTAACTTAACTTGCTCTCTTTTGAAAACAACTATATACAATATGTACAAGGAATGCACAGATTTTTTTTACAAGCCTTGACACAAACCTCTTGCTCTTTTTCTTTTTCTTTTTTTCTTTTTTGTCTTTGGATCAAGCCAAACTCCACTATTTATAGAGGATTTGAGAGTAAGTGACCATTTTCTAGTCCTTTGATGAATTTTACTTTCTTTGGTAATCATTTAAGTTTTCCCCAACATGTTAAAAGGCTTACCAAAGAAAGTAATAGCTGTTATAGTCTTCAAACAGTCAATTTTCTTTGAAGTATTTGACTCACTTTTATTAGTCAACCACTTGATGAAGAAAAGAATCTTTTTCTATCCTAATCGAATGGTTCCTCCTTATTTGTTCACTGGCAAGATTTGAATTCAATTTGTCTACTACAGTCAACTATACTTTTTTGTGTGGTTGGTTTAAATTTGGAGGATCAAGAAATGGAGTTTATTGCAAGGTGCTTAGATAGTTCCACTTCTTCTTGGCCATTGACCTACTTAGGTATTCCCCTAGGTGCCAACCCCAAAGAGACTCGGTTCTAGATTCCTATTGTGGAAAATTTTGAAAAACGATTGGTAGCTTGGAAATGAATTACATTTCTATAGGGGCTAGAGTGACTTTGATCAGGGCTACACTTTCAAACCTTCCAACTTCCTTTTAGTCTTTAGGATTCCTGCGAGAAAGGCTAGGAAATTAGAAAAGGCAATGAGGGATTTTTGGAGGGAACTAGGGGAGGTGAAAACGGATCATTTGATTAGATGGGAGGTTGCCAATCAGAGTAAGGAAGAAGGGGTTTGGGGATAGGGAATTTAGTTCATAAGAATGAAGCTCTATTAGAATGGTTGGGATGTCAAGGTATCTCGTCGAGCTACTCTCATTACACCTTGGAAGACTATTCATGGTATTATGCTCTTTTTCCTCATTTTAATCAAGTATGAAGCTTGCTCTGGTTTATCTGTTCGGTTTTGGGAAGACACTTGGGTGGGTAACCAACCCCTTAAAGATCTTTTCCCCTCTCTTTACTCTCTATCATTGTACAAAAAAGAGCCCATCTCAAAGTTGATCACTTCTCCAATTTTTCCTTTGTTTTTAAATTGGGACATTGGCTTTCGCAGGGAGTTAAGGGATGTTGAATTTGCCTGTGTTTTTGAGTTGTTACTGGTGCTTGAGTCTATTAGCTTGGGTCCTTCTAAACCTACCAACAGAATTTGGACCCTTACCCTAAGTGTCACCTTTACTTGTGTTTCTTTTTTCAAATACCTCAACTTCAACTCTACCCCTTGGGTGTTCCCGATGCAAAAAGTGTGGGATAGACCTATACCCCCCAAAGTTGTTTTTTTCTAGGAAATCTACTACGGTAAGATTAATACTTTGGAAAACCTATAAAAGAAGAAACCTTACTTATGTTTATCCCCTAATTGGTGCTTCATTTGTAAAGCTCAGAATGAGGATTGTTACCACTTACTGATATCTTGTCCTTTTGTTGCAGCTTTATGGAATTGGATTTTTTATTTGTTTGGATGTAGGTGGAACCTTCCATCTAATGTAAGCACGTTGTTTAACCCATTTACTTTTGGGTGAAACACAAGGAAAGGGAGAATTATGTGGAAATCCATTAGAGCTACTCTCCTGTGGACATTTGGGAAGAAAGAAATGCCAAAATCTTCCTAGGAAAGGAAAGAAGTCTCTCTAGAGTAAAGGAATGCACTCTGACATGGGCAATTTTTTGGCTGAAAACACTAAACAGTTTTTCCGATTTTAGTTTTGATTAGATGTGGAGGAATTGGCTAGTAGTGGGCAATACCTCCACCAAGGGTCTCATTAAACTGAACTTTGATGGGAAAAGCCAGAGTAACCTAGGGACTTCGGGTATAGGAGGGATCCTAAGGAATAAGGACAGCAAGATCATTTCCTTATTTTCAGGACTGATGAGAGTGGGTGACTCCACAAGGGCAGAAGTACCAGCTGCTGTTCAAGGAACCCAGATTGCAAACCAGCTTGGGGTGGAGCACTTAATAATTGAAGGTGATTCTTAGGTGGTGGTGGGGTGGCTCTTGAACCCGGAGTCTATCACATGGGGTTACAGAGATTTGTTCAAAAAAGTGAAATGGCTAACTACCAATATAAGAGCTAGTGTTCAATGGGTGGGCAGATCAGCAAATGTTGTAGCTGATTCATTAACCAAACAAGGGGTTTTTCGAGACTGACTTTATTGGGCTACTCTGTGACTTGTTCTAATTGAGTTTGTAAAACTTTTTTTTATTTTCTCAGGAGAGGTTGCACCTCGTGTCTCTCCTTGGAATGCTTGTAACTCTCACAGTTTCTGATTAATAAATTTCTTTACTCATTCACAAAAAAAACAAAAATACATCTTCTTTGACAAGGCATTCTTCATACCTTGGCTGTCATAGTTAGTTGACACATCTTGTAGGAGTAGTCAACTATTCTTCACAGACCTAACATATCATGTCTTGACTGCCACAATTAGGTGACACATCTTACTAGGGTAGTCAACTACTCTTCATAGTCCAGACAAACTTGTCTTATAGACAGCCCAACACTTAGAAACCTTGAAGACTTTTGTCTAAAAGTTTGGAAACTCTTCCATTGGCTTTCAACAAGTATTTTCCAAATTCTTAATTCTTATTTAAGCTTAAGAAAGCCTAGGAACCAAATCCATTATAGTTTGTGGTTTCTAAGGTTGATTGGTTGAGTTCGAGTCTCGTTGAACATCTAAAGAGTGCATCATATAACTATTACATCAAGATCCTAAAAGATAAATATAATTGAGTTCAACTTGATGTAGTCTTCTCCTTGATGAGATGTTGTAGCAAATATTATTTGAGCAACTCTAAAACAATTAAGTCCTTTAGTAGCCTTGATGCTTAAATTGCTTGGAACTTCATCAGTTGGAGAGATGATGATGATGATGATGGTGTAAGTATTCTTTGAAGTACAAGCAACCAACTCAGCAGAGCTCCCACTTCATCCTTTGTAGCATTCTAGCTTTAATACTCTTTTAGCACAAAGAAGCTTACTATAGATTGCTACACACTTAAATACACCACTAGTACACTCAATGAGTTTGTTATCATCAAAACACATAGTGTCAATAGTGTCAACTTTCGGCTATCAAAGGTAATCAACTCATCAAGAACTTCTAGTCGACTCATAAACAATGACAAGATATTTCATATCTTGGCTATCCAAGGTAGGTTAATTGTGAACAATATTCTCACAAAACATGTCTTGACTGTCAAGGGAGGTTAACTCATCATTTTTAGTAGTCGATTCCCCACTGTTCAAAACCTTAGAACCTTGCATAATTTCATTTCAATGAAACAACTGTACACTTGGCACAAATCATTAGTACTCTCATTGAGTTTGTTATCATTAAAACACATAGGGCCAAAATTCTCCACCTTTTTGTTGATGGCAAACCATTGATGAAAAAATTATAATAAATAAGCACAATTTAGAGA
This sequence comes from Nelumbo lutea, assembly GCF_056320005.1. Classification (NCBI taxonomy): domain Eukaryota; kingdom Viridiplantae; phylum Streptophyta; class Magnoliopsida; order Proteales; family Nelumbonaceae; genus Nelumbo; species Nelumbo lutea. The sequence continues at coordinate 68,173,436 of NC_142686.1, forward strand.
GCACAACGATAACCCCTTGTTAACATGCTACCCAAAAATATTGATGCACAACATAATCAATTCAGCACAAGTATTCACAAAGATAAAATATATTTCAGTGAGACAATTATTTAAAGCTCCCCCTGAGCAAAATGATCATTTGAGCACATTATATGAAGCTCCCCCTGAATATGTGAGGGATTGACCATGTTTTTCTTTTCATTCCCTGATTAAGGAGATTTTCTTTTCTTTGATCTCCTCCTAAGTGAGAAGACTCTCTATGATAACTCTCCCCCTATTTTCTTGAGGGGTTGCCTTTTCTACTTTTCCCCCCCAAAGCATTATATGCATAATATCATTTTTATCATCAGGCTTAATTTCTCCTCCTTTTGGCATCAACATAAAGGAAAAGGAACAGGGGAAATTATTCATATACATCATAGATCAAAACTTATCAAGGCAAATTATTAACCACATATGAACAAATAACTATTAAGCACAAACCTGGGGGATCCACAAAACCATTTCATCAAAACCAACTCGTGGGCAAGTGAGGCCCATGGATATTTCATTAAAAACACATCATTTTTACAAGAAAACACATAGCTATGTTCAATCATTCCCTTCTCCCTTCTGATATTAGTAAATGCTTCAGCACCGATTGATTTGGTAAATATATTGGCTAGTTTATGCTTTGAATCAAGAAATACCAGCTTAATGTTTCCTCTTTGGATGTGATCCCTGATAAAATGATGTTTAATTTCAATATGTTTAGTTCTTGAATGTTGTATAGGGTTCTTGGATAGGTTTATTGCACTAGTATTATCACAATTAAAGGATAATTGTTTTTTCCTGATAGTAAAAGAATAAAACTTTATTAAAATAAAAAGAGGAGATGAATACAATCAACAACAGGTGTTAAGGCAACACCTGAACCAACCACACCCTAGACACTAGTCATCACCAAAATAAAAAGAAAAGAAGGTGAAAATTACACAAAATCCTTGATAAAATTCAAATGCCTTCACTGAGTTTCTATTTGAAAGATGCACAGACAGAACGACGACCCCACCCCTTCACTCAACAGAAACTTTAATCATCTCCCAAACGCTTCTCCCTACCTGTCTCCTTCCTTGTTCCACTTCTATCCTCCTTCCCCTACTATGATCTTCTTCAATCTTTCCTCCTCACTCTCTTCAAAAACTTCAGAACACTTTTTTAGCAACCTTCTCTCCACCCCAAAAGAACATACCTGAAGTCTTGCCAACTTTTACATCCCTGTCAATCAAACTCTCAAATTCCACAGCTCCTCCCTTCTCCTCTTTGCTAACTGAAAGAACCACAACTTGTCTCTTCTCTATAAAGCATCCATCCCCCTCTTCATTGTCCTCTAACCCAGCAATTTCTTCTGCAATTTTCTCATATGCAACAGATGATTGAGACTTCGCCCTACATGAAACTTTAAACCTGACGCTCCTCTTGATAATCTCCTTATTCTGACCTTTGATTTTTCTATCCCTGTTTCTTGAACACTCTTTTGTATTTGTTTGTGGACCATCCCCAACCAGGCCTTTAATAACATGGACTACCGACTGCACTCCACCCTGCCGTTTCAGTTCTTCCCTCGGCTTGCACACTTGATTCAACTTGAAACTCAAAATTGTCAGATCTTCAACCTTCTTCAGCGCTGTCTCGACCAACCTCTTTCTTCCGGTACTGTTGAATTTAGCGACCACCCGAACCCGCTTCTCACCCTTTCCTTTTTGAGCTTTGGAAAAAAACTCTTCTTCTCAAGTCTCAAACTTGAAGCCTTGACCTTAAAACCCCCACCCTTAACAACCTTCGTCTTCTTTAAATAATCACCTCTTTTATTATTCCAAAACTTCAACTTTAGGAAGTCATCCCCACTCCCAATACCCTTCTCAATTAAAGTAGTATGTGTCTCTTCGACAACCTCCTTTGACCACCCATCCTTATTAATTCAAGATTCCAGATCTCCCTCACCTTCTTCCACGTGTCTCCCTAAAAAAAGCCTCCTTCCCACCCGAAATTACCTCCATACCCCTTGCCTACCCCCCTCATCATCTTCAACCTCCGAACAACCTTTCATCTTCTCCAACTAAACAGAATTGTGAAAACGAGACACCATCCTCCTCTTGGCTTTCTGTTCTCCTCTACTTCTCTCCTATCAATACTCTTCTCTGCCCTAAAGAAAGCATGTTCCTCTCCCTCTACAAATATCCTCAAATCGTATTCTTCTCCTGCAAAGACAAACACCACCGAACTCAGATAACAGAAATATCTTCTATTTCCAAGAAAATTCTTGCAATATTATTTTCTCTCATATCCTATTCCTATCGTCAAAACTCAGAAACTTACCACACAAGTCCCCAATTGCTTTAAAAGTAAAGAAAGGTATTCCCAGAACCCCAATCGACATCGCTCTCCTTTTCTGCCCTTTCTTCATCAGACCTAATGCCAGAAACCACCAACTTAACCTTAAATTACTTATCTTACTCTTCTTTTCTTCTATCTCCAAAACCCACTCAGTATCTTTTCTGCTATGAAACATAAACAAGAATAAACCTCCATTCAACTTTCTGACACCCAGAACTCTTTCTTACCCCACTCAAATGTCACTCACTCTTCCACTTTCTCCTCTTCCAAATCCACTCCAACCTTCCAACCAGATTCACATTGAGAGCCCTCATTCGCTTGTCCATATTCCTCTGCTGCCTCGCACCAACCTGCAGTCTTTCCTTCTCAATCCTCAGTGTGTATTCAGACACTGGTGGTATCAAAGAACAAAGTTTAAATGAAAGCACAAAACACCAAATCCATCCTCATTGTGTATCAGACGCTAGTGGTATCAAAGAACAGAGTTTGCGTGAAAGCACAAAACACTAAACAATTCAAGTAAACCCAAAAAAAGGGTAATTGTTTTGAATAGCCTTGGGCCATGCAGTATCGATGGATGATCATTGGTCTTCTCAGGACTTCCCAATTTCAGTATACTATTTTATCATGTTTAAGTTTATTCCAATGTACCCCAGTGACATATCCATGATATATCCAACCTTCTCTATGAATGAATTATCCAAGAATATTAGAGTTTTTTATCCAACTCAAACTCATACGAAGTAGTTGCAGGTGGCCCTCAAATCTAGGATACATTTCCCTTGCTAAGTCTGAAGGCTTACACCTTCAAATCCCCAAATGAAACAATCTAAGGATCAGAAATATTTAAGTGGGAAAAAATACCTTTATGATGTGCATGAATTTTCTCATAGCTGTGATCCATGCTTGAAAATATATCATCATGACTGTTAGGGGATGTAAAATTGTGCCAAGCAGACAATTTCATTAAAACAATTATAATACAACAAAAATAATGGAAGATGCATGATCATATATTTCAACAAGTCAGTAAATTAAATTGTGCAGAATGGCAGTTAGTAACAATAACATCATAACCCTTCCAATATCCTGACTCTGTGCAGAAGAAAGATCATGTGCACCTATTAGATATACTGCTCCGGAATGTTCATCCTTAATTTTAACATTTGAAGAACCTGAAATCAAGTGCAACCCAATCAAGAAAAGCTATTTTTAGAATCCAAACAAGCATCCAGAAAACAAAATATTCTATTTCCTTTTTCCTTCATTAACTTAATAAAAGAACTAAGCCCTGAAATGCACAATTTACATGATACTTACAGTTGTACTCAGTCCACCCAATAGTCTGATTTTCAAGGTCATACAAAACTAGCTTGTTTGATAAAACTAAATCTGCAAGAAAAAACATGGGAATAAAGTGGCTGAATAAATAAATAAGTTAACTAAATTTCTTTTTCATTTTTCCCTGTTGAGTAGTTATGAGTTGAGTGTAAACTTTGGCTTTTTGTCATTAATCATAACCTACGGCAGATTAGCCTTTCTTTTCTCTTTATATTACATCAGTATTTAACAGAGTGGAGCATGCCTCCCAAGACATTTTCTTCTCTTTCTCCTTTCCTTCTTCGATGTCACTCTATTTTCTTTGAATTCAATCACAATCTCTAAACCTATTCGGTATCAAGCAGTACCGAAGATTCCCAAGGCCTGATATACCTCTCAAGATAGTATTGACATCACTGGCTAAATGGATGACTGTCTGTAGCGGTATGGTTGACTGTCCATCCCATCTAAAAACCCCAAATCCTAGTAGAGGATGATTTTAGTGTAACTTCCATGCATGATTCAATCCTTTTTCAAGACATATTACAATTACTTTTTATTTTATAGTGAAAAAATCAGAAAACCATAAATATGGTTCTTGTTGCCACAGCTACAAGGTTGATGATCTATGAATGGGACTTGTTTTATTTGATTCAAAACATATTTGTAGAGATAGGGAAAGTGGTCTAAGATCTAATTGGATGCCTGGAGAATATTTGGTGAAACCTTTTATAAGTATATATCGCCACCTAGCTCTATTTTTTACTGTTCATGTTTGAATTGTTATTGTAGACGACATAAGGTTTAAAATGTCAACAGTGGAAACAACAGCCATCCAAATATAGGAAACATATTTGGAATGTCAGATCAGAAACATTGAATAGGAAATATTCTAAAATTATAGACATGGTAAAAACACTGTGAAATATGCAAAACCATAGACTGCTAGATTCATCTGACGAAACGTTCAAACGTTCAGGATATTTTAATGTTTTGAAGATTCTTTTCCTGCTGTTCAAATGAATTTCTTCGAACGAAGGAGACAATTAATACAAACCATACTTATTTATCAATAAAACAATACTCTGAATGTTACAAGCTTTAAGCAGCCAACTAACAGAACTTCTGGACGTACTCATAAAAATCCTCCTCCAGTTTTTAAATTTCTGTAATTTACAAATTCTGAAGTGATCGATGGGAATAAATTTGTTTCAATTTTTCTTCTTTCTAGTTTCACGAGGTCTTTACCTTCGTAAAAGTCACTAATGGAATAAGAATGTTAATAAGCTGTTCAAGAAAATGCAGAACCTCAAAAGTATCAAAGCTTTATGATTTTTTCTTCCACATACCTCCCAAAAGGGTCATGTCCTTTCCATCTTTTGACTGTGCCCCACTATTTTGCCAACCAATACACCATATATCTTCCTGTGAAGATGCCAAAGAATGTCAAATAAAATAACTAAGTGAACCATGGTTACAAAGAACTTAACCAAACCGTGAAGATAGATCAAAAAGATTATTTTATAATTAACATTTTTGCAATCTGAAGACTTAAAACTCAATGTGCAGAACTTAAAGAATTAACCATTAAACCATATAGAGGAAAGGAATTGAAGACAAGGATGGCTTATGGCATATGCAATCTGAGGTGTTATTACTGGCAAGTTTATGCATCTTATCCCATTGCATGTCGAAAGGGATAATGACCACTAAAGTTTATTTCATTGCAAGCTCTTGCTTTAAGGTGGTTAATAGGGATAGGGTCAGATTTTGGAATGAAAGGTGATAGGAACTAGGAAGTACATAAACCACAAACAAAAAAAATCCCCAAAATGAAAATAAAAAATATATATATAAATAAATATTTATACTCCAGGTTACTTACACGAAGTTGGAACAGATAGTCATGAGGATAAACTACCAATGAAAGGGAGTTTTCAAAATGAAAAGTAACAACTGGAAATCCATCGTCCACACTGCAATTTTGATAAAGAGAAAATAGAATATTAGTAAGATGATTGTCTTCACTGCAATTTTGAGTAAGCTTTCTAATATTGTAGCAGAAAAGTTGGTATTTAATAGTAATAATCTGGGCAGGAATAGAAAAGACTGGCTCAGCAAAAACTATACATTACTTATGCTGAAAATTAGTGAAGAGCTACTACTGACATCCAAAAACTTGTATAACTTTGCAAAGCTAACTTATGGTTAATACAATAAGATATTTCTGGAATCACATGGAAAAGCTGAGGGTGACAAACATCCCAAAATATAATAAGAAGTTTCAACATCAAGTTCTTCAAAAAATAAAGTCCTTTTCCACAGTCCTGCATAGAAAGAAAGGGACACATTTCTAAAGAAAATAAGTGCTACATTTTACCTTTATTGTGTTTCTTTATTTATTTTCTTATCAGTGAAGAAAGTCCACCCAAGCGGCCAATCACATACTACACAAACAACAAACAACCCACTGGACCCAGCTCCCCAGCCCAACAGAACACAAGACAGAAACCCCATGAAAAAGCCACCAAAAATGCATGAAGAGCCTCAATGGAACACTTATATTAACTAAAATGCTTAACTTAAAAGGACCTAGTAAAGACCAACCACACCTCCCCATTTGCTTCTACTTACATCTTGAATTTCTCCCCCTTCCCTAGAAGTTCTAGTCCATGCCCCTAGACCAACATCTACAGTAAAGTTTACTCATCACTACACTTGGGCCCTGCTTATTTTTCAGGGCCCTACATTCCCGGGCAAGTGCACTTATCCATGTTCCTTTTTGTTTTATTTAATCGGGTAAATGTACCTTGTGGGGGAATTTTTTACCATTTTATTTTTTTTTTCATTTACCCTCTACTTGGGAAGCTCAACTTATCCAAATCTGAGAAGGGTATCACTAACCCGGGTATAAGTGGTACCTGGGAAAATCAATTTTTCCATGGGTCCCACATGTTTCTGAAATAAGAACATGGGTAAGTTGGTCAATGGGAACCACAATCCCATTGACCAACTCCCCCCCCCCCTTCAAAATCCCAAAAACAAATGGAGCCTTGATCTGAATTTTTATATTCACATTCACCTTCCTTTGGCTTGTCTGAAGCATTTTTTATCTTGATCCAAGACTACTTACCAGATGTGCTCATCACTATGGACAATTCAACATTAAGCTAAATCTTCAATTTTTATAGATCATGATTGGAAAGATTAAGATTCTGGAATTTTGGTGTGCCAAAGTCTCTCATAATTGATTGATTTAAGGACAACGTCTAATGAAAGCTGATAAAACCAAAACCAGTCTCCCTTTACCCTCAATTTATTAATCATGAATGCGTTACAGTCTGATTTGCAATGAAGACAGTACTCACCAAGTTGCAGGAGTTATGAGCAAAAGAATAGCATGAATTATTGTGGATTTTAAAATGTTAATCAAAATTAATTTCACATTTCACATTGGTTCAGAATTCAATAGCCTCTTGTAGAGACCCAGTTATCACATCAATAAATGCATGAATTTTGTTAAGAGGAAAGAAGTGATGAACGATAGTATGTCTTTAGGTGTGGTCATTGAAGGTGGAGGAAAGATTGTAGAATGACTACAGTTGTTAAGGGCTTGCTTAGTTGATAGATTCGTAAGATCAGATCCTGATGTTAGCGACGTTTACAAATGGGCTTCAATTGAATGGAACAGTTTGGTTTCGATAAAGTGAGAAGGTTAACCACAGGCTTCTTCCTTTACAAGGTGATCCTTTATGGTGTTCTCACTCTCTCTTTTCCATTTTAATAAAATTTTATCTTTGCTATTAAAAAAAGAAACAATGTTTGACCTATTTTGTAAAGCATTAAATATGAAACCTAACAATAGAATAATATAAATATAGAAATAGAATTGATTGAAATATCATACCTTTCTATGTAGTGGAAACAGGAAAATTGATCATCAACCATATGAAATGTCAGACCAGGCTGTTGAGAAGTTATCTGATAAAATAACAAACTAAATGTGTAAGAATTTTTCATAAATGTTCTAATTGAAAGAGTTCCAAGAACATTTCATACCTGAGTAATTAATGGGCTGTAAACCAGTTCTGGAAGATATGCCAAAGTTGTGCCACTATCAATTATTGTCCCCTTCCTGTCTCCGGTATCAAATACATCTGTTGGAAGTTGTAGAACAGCACCACCTACCTCAATTGCCTTTAAATTCACATTGTAATGTGGCCTAAGATAATGGAAAATCTATAAATACATTGATCTTAATAAACTAAGATCTATCCTGATTATAAAAGAAGGAAAGAAACTAAGGCCATGAAGAGAACATGCATGATGGTGCAGGAAGCAGAACAATTTGCATAATACTTTTCATTCTTAAGCAAGGGAATCAAGATATATTGAAGAAATCTGGTTTTAGTTATTTATAGCTTCCATTTTAGTTTGTAGTAATAATGTCATGGCAGTACATGCCCTAATTGTCACTTTTATATTTACATCTCTTATTATGCAATTAGAGCATCCAGTCCATCTGAACCCAAATGGAACAACTTCAATAGACATTCCAAAGGAAAGAGATCTCTCCGTAGAGAGAAGCTCTCAAGAATATCTTGAATATAAAAAACTTTGAAATGAAATGAAGGCCTCCAAACATTGATTGAGGGAAAGAGAAACGATGGGGGATTTCTCACTAGCTAGAAATAGGAGGAAGTTTCTAAGGACAAAGACAAAGATGTTTGTTTTGGAAGAAGTCGGGACAAGAAGAGTAACTGTCTTGAAGATCATAGAATTAAGGAAAGCTTCTCTGATACTAGCCGGAAGAGCTGTTTCATCATTTCATGGTTTCCAAGAATACTGGAAGGAGCAAAAGATGCAGAACCTAGGAAGCAGTGGAAGCACTGTCACAATGAAGAAGGTAGAAAATATTATGCAAAAAGCAAAGAAAACAGAAAGGCCAATTCATAGGTATTTATTAGTATTTTGGAGAAGGACTAACACAACAAACCTACTTTCCAGAAGGAAGAGATGCCTCTGGTTGAATGCTGTTACCAAAGGTGGTACAGGAATACTCAGACCAATTTAGTAATGCAAAACGATACAAAGAAGACATAAGGGCAATGGAGGCAGCAATTAGTACTGATTCTACTGAGAAGGCAAGGTTGCAAGAGGAGTTCAAGAAGGATATTTAGTGTGTGTTAAGCATAATGGCACCGAAAGCTTGGATTAATGGCTCTAAAGAAATCTAGCAAAATAGATTGATGATCTAGGTGCAAAAAGGGAGTCAAGGACTGGCAATTTGGTAGCAGAAATTAAAGGAGCTTTGAAGAGCTCAGGAGACTTAGAGATTGTTCCCTTCGAGACTAACAAGGCACTATTGATTCTCCTGAAGATTCCATTGGCGTTTGCTGCAACATCGGTGGAGACAAATCAGGGTTGGGTTACAACTCAACGATGGGGCTTGTCAAGAAATAAAAAGTCTCTGGAATCAACAATCCCTGTTGACCTAAGAATAGTGAGGCTTCAATTCCATCTCTGATCGGAAGAGGTTTTCTTTAAGACTTTAAAGTTTTGAGGAGATTAAATGGCTTCCTTCGATGCCTCAGACCTTCAAGCAGCTCATATGAAATTGGTAGAAGCTAAAACAGAGATGATACCGCATATGATAGAGGTATTCTCCAATGGAATTGCCTTCAAAGTGTGGATTGCTTCCTCCATTAAAGCTCAATGGTGGAGGGAAGGGAGTGCAGGTGGAGAAGAAGAACCTAATAGGGAAGGAAAAAGTACATGTGATGTGACATGAAAGGAGGAGTGGCAAGGAAAATCAAGTAGCATTTAAAGTGTCACGTGGATAGCAAGATTAAGGCAGGCGGCGCCGCGGCGGACAAACTGGTAGGGGTTGCATGGAGTCTTCTTTCGAACAGACCCAAGTTAGTTCAGGGCCGGCTCAACAACTTTTAGTTGGGCAAGAGAGCTTAAAAGATCCAAGGTCACGTGCCATTTAAGTGAGCATGTGACTTCTAAGAAGAGAGTAGGTGTGATAGACCAAAACTTAGGTCTTGAAGAAAACATTAAAAGACAATTTTGGGAAAACTTAGAAGGATTAATCCATGAAATTCCAAATGAAAAGAATATTTTTATAGGAGGAGACTTAAATGGGTATGTAGGGAAAAGAAGTGTAAGATATGATATGGTGCATGGAGGATTTGGGTTTAGGAAGAGGAATGAATCAGGAAGTACAATACTAGATTTTGCAGTAGCTTATGATATGGCAATTTTAAACACCTTTTTCCAAAAACAAAAATTATGAACCCTTAATAACATTTAAAAGTGGGTCAAACATAAGTCAAATAGATTTTTTCCTTACGAGGAGAACAGAGCAAATGATGTGTAAAGATTGCAAAGTTATTCCAGGAGAAAGCTTAATAACACAGCATAGACTAGTGGTAGTAGAGCACATTAGGAAATAGAAAAGAAGTAGGGTAGAAAATGTGTTCAAGAATTAGGTGGAAAAACCTGAAGGAGGAAAAACTAGATCAATTTAGTAACAGATTGATAATAGAAGGGAATTGGAATTAATATGGAAAGATTAATGATACTTGGATTGAAATGGCAAACAATATAAAGAAAGTAGCAAAGGATTTCTCAAGAGAATATAAGTGGCTAGGTACTAAAGAAACTTGGTCGAATGAAGAGGTTTAAAATATAATTAGATTAAAACGAGCATGCTACTAAGAATGGAAAAATGCTAGAGATGTAGAAAACTGGGAAAATATAAAACCATAAGAAAGAAAGTTGAAATGAAAGTGAATGAGTTAAATGTAAGGCTTATGATGAGCATTATTATAAATTAGGCACTAAAGAGAGAGAAAAAAGAATGTATAAACTAGCAAAGCTGAGAAAAAGATAAGGATTTAAACCACGTTAGGTACATTAAAGATGAAGATCAAAGAGTCCTAGAAAAAGATGAGAAAATCAAATAAAGATGGAAAAACTACTTTGAATTAAATGAACAGAAAGAAGAGACTGCTAATGGAAGAGAATCTAGCAATACTAGTAGTGTTAAAAAACACATACCTCCTTATTAGGCCTACTGAAGTAAAAGAGACATTAAATAAGATGGAGAAGGGAAAGGCATTATGACCTTATGGGATTCCATTATAAGTATGGAAAGGTATGGGAGAGGTAACAGTCCTTCACTTGCCGTTTGAAAAAGATTTCTGCGGGAGACAAAGGTTGGAAGACGCTCACTCCAAACAAGAAGCAGAACTACCAAATAAAGTTCACTACATTGCATGACAAAAACAAGTGAAGGACTGTTTCTTCCTCCAAGTTGTATAAGTAACAGTAGCTTGACAAATGTAAACCCCTAGACTTCAGGTGATCAGTAGTAAGATGTTGTCATGTGCTACCAGCCAAGCAAAGGCTTCTACCCTTGGGAGTAACAGTAGCTTGACAAATGTAAACCCCTAGACTTCAGGTGATCAGTAGTAAGATGTTGTCATGTGCTACCAGCCAAGCAAAGGCTTCTACCCTTGGGAGTACTGGGTTTCCCCACACACCTTTTATCTGATCTGCCTCCATACCTTCTCTTACTATTGCCTTGTAGAATGACTTCACTGAGAATCTTCCTTCTCTGCATTCTTTCCACCATAAGTCATGTTCTGTGGACCTAGAGATGCTGATGCCTTCTAACTTTTCCGGTAGCAAGATGCATTCTTCCACTTCTTGGTCAAGTAAAGGTCTTCTGAATTTCGGATTCCAAATCAACTGCTCCCCTCTCCACTCGTAGCACTGGTCAATAGTGATTTGGTGTTCAGTCAGCCCGTATAAATTTGGGCAGACATCACAAAGTTTCCCTATCCCAAGCCACTCATCTTCCCAAAACCTAACTCTGGAGCCATCTCCCACTTTGAACCTGACCAAACTCCTAAACTCCTCATTAAAACTCATGATTCCTTTCCAAACACTTACCCCATAAGAACTTCTTACATCCTTTAAACACTCACCATGAACCTCTCATTCTTACACTCCTTCCACCACAGTTCATCCCTTGAAGAACTTGACACATTTGAATTTTCCAAGACTTCCAACAACCTAACACATTCCTCCACGGCTCCACCTCCCATTCCCAAAGAGGCTTCCTGAGTTTAGGGCTCTAAATCACCTTATCCCCCCTCATCTCATAGCATTGGATAATGGAAACATCATGGTCAACCAATCTATACAATCTTGGACATATCACATTCGACCTACCCACTCCACACTAGTAGTCATTCTCCCAGAATTTTATTCTAGCTTCATCCCCAACCAAGAAACAAGTAAGATTTTTAAATTCTCAGTTAAACTTCATGATTCCTTTCCATACCCTCATCCCAAATGAAGTCGAGACTTCTCTTGATTCCCACCCAAATCCAACCAGCACCGTCCTCCATAAAGATTCCCTCCTGTTCTCTAAGCCAAACCTCCACAACCATTTAACCAGCAATGCCCTATTGAAAGTTCTCAATCTTCTAATCCTCAAGCCCCCATTCTTCTTCGGCCTACAAACCAATTCCCATCTCACTAGATGAAACTTCTTAGACACCCCCAATCCTTCCCACAAGAAATCCCTTTGTGATCTTTCAATCTTCTCAGCCACTTCAGCTGGAATTTTTAGAAGAGAGATGTAGACATGTAGTGTGTCAACAAACTAGAAAGGGCACTCTTTCAATAATTCTGCCTCCCAATGGCAATATTAGCCTTCCACCCATCAAGTTTTTTCTCCACACTTTCAATGATTGGCTTCCAAATAGAAACTGCAGAGGCCTTAGCCCCAACCAGCAAATCCAAGTACTGAAAAAGGGAGCTCTCCAACCTAACATTCAAATACTGAAGCACAGCTCCCCGAAATTTCTCTGCAAACTCCCCCAACTCCAGTAATGGTACTTTTTGCTAGGTAATCCTTTAAGTCTATCAACATCTCGAAATTGGCCAGAATAGCTCTCAGATTAAATACTTGGTCCACTGAGGCATCCAAAAAAATTAAGGTATCATCAGCATACCATAAATGAGAGATACAAGGACCTTCAACCCCTACTTTGAAGCCCTCAATCAGCCTAATCTGCACTCACTTACCAAGCAACAAGTCAAGGGTTTCCTTTACCAACACAACAGGCAGAGGAGAAATACGGTCTCCCTGCCTCAAACCCCTGGAGGCTTGAATAGATCTGATAAGACTTCATTCATCAGAATTGAAAATGAA